>NC_142136.1:19739848-20042878 GCF_024610735.1 Ursus americanus | reverse complement strand
TGGCTGAGCAACTATGTCTTGTATCCCTTTTTTCTGGAGATAAAATTATTTTTTTTAAAGATTTTTTTAATTTATTTATGTGACTGAGAGACAGCCTGGGAGAGAGGGAACACAGCAGGGGAGTGGGAGGGGAAGAAGCAGGCTCCCAGCAGAGGAGCCCGATGTGGGACCCAATCCCGGAATGCCGGGATCACGCCCTGAGTCGATGGCAGACGCTTAACGACTGCGCCACCCAGGCGCCCCTGGAGATAAAATTATTTTTAATGAAAAATAAATATAGTACATTCATTCCTGATTATATAAAATCTGAGTTTATGAGGTACATCATTGCTAATAAAATAGACATTTAACAGCTTCCAAATTATATATAAATGCTTCCTATATTGTGATTTAAGTTGAGAAATTATAATTATTATGTAACATAAGGGAAAGATTCATGGTACATATTTCTTCAGAAGTTTTATTTTAATTATATATAAAATCTTAAATTAAGCTACATTTTTAAAGAAATTTTAAAATACTTGTAGCCATTGCTTTATATAACCATATGCAAAAAAAGACTATTCCTTCCCCAATATGGATTCTTGGCAACTTTGTTGAAGACCAGTTGGCCATATATGCATGGGTTTATTTATAGGTTCTCTTTTCTGTTCCATTTGTCTGACTCTTTTTATGCCAGTACCATACTGCTTCAATTACTGTAGCTTTGTAACATATTTTGAAATAAGAAGTGTAATGTCTCCAGCTTTGTTCTTCTTTCTCAATGTTGGTTTGGCTATTTCTGGTCTTTGGGGATTCTATGTGAATTTTAGGACTTAGTTTCTACGAAAAATGTCATTGGTATTTTGATAGGGATTGCATTGAATCTGGATTGCTTTCGGTGGTGTGGACGTTTTAACAATATTAAGTCTTCCGGACCATGAACACATGCTGTCCTTCCATTTATTCCTGTCTTCTTTGATTTATTTCATGAATGTTTTGTAGATGTCAACAAAACAGCCTTTCCACATGCAGAAGAGTGAAATTTGACTTTTAGCTTAACTATACACAAAAATCAACTGAAAATAGATATTAAATTTATGATGTAAAACTCCTAGAAGAAAACAAAGGAAAATTTTCATGATACTGATCTAAGCAAGAATTTCTTAGATATGAGACATTAAACACAAGCAACAAAAGCAGAAACAGACAAAAAACTTCTGAGTATTATAAGAAACTATCAACAGATTGTTGAAATATAGAATAGAGCCAGGTTTCTGAATCAGAGGCAGACTGATCAAACTGATCATTTACTAACAGAACACCTTAGTGCTGGTTCCTCATGCCCCAGTTTCTACTGAGGGTAATGCGGTGAGGGCAGATGACATCCACTCTGGAGTTAGGGCACTCTAAGAGGAACTCCAAATTATTAATCTCAACTCTTCTGCAGAGAAGCTTACATAGCTGTTTCTCCTCACAAGAAGAGATGAGGAAGAGAACTTAACCTTTCTAATGGAAACAAATCCTCCTGGAGAAAAGAAGGTGATTACATACCTCTGGAATGTGAACAAAGGGCTCTAGGAGCATTAAATCTGTACATTTCTTTGGAGATCTCTGTATTTACATTCCGAGACTTATTTGCCTTTCAGTTACCCTTTGACCTACATTACCTGTATTTTTTATTCAGAAATTCTGGACCATAGGGGCGCCTGGGTGGTGCAGTCCCTAAGCGTCTGCCTTAGGCTCAGGGCGTGATCCCGGTGTTCTGGGATCGAGCCCCACATCAGGCTCCTCTGCTGGGAGCCTGCTTCTTCCTCTCCCACTCCCCCTGCTTGTGTTCCCTCTCTCGCTGGCTGTCTCTCTCTCGGTCAAATAAATAAATAAAATCTTTAAAAAAAAAAAAAAGAAGAAATTCTGGACCATGCATAAACACAAAAAGTTTCATGCAACACAATGAAGACTCATATATGTATAAAAGATACTCATTTTCAAGTTCGATTAGTTTGTGTGCTTTCATTTATAATGAAGACATTTCAAGAGTTCTATCAAGTACAATATCAAATTTTCAAAAATCACACAGACAAGAAAAGCTTTAAATTTTTCCACACCCTCACTAATGCTTTGTGAAATTTATAAAATTCAGATCAAAAGCTATGTATAAAGGTTAACACTAGGGAAATTGCAGGCTCTCAGGGAGAGAACAAAATCAGAAATCATACCTATAGAGAACAAAAGGAAGATATTTTAAGAATTAAGGTCACTCAATACCCAGAAATGCACAGAGAATGAAAGGTAAATTTTTGACAATTGATTATATAGAATGCAATAGCTGAAGGGTGAATCAGTGAGTATGCCTGGGATATACTCACTTTTTCATTTAGGAATTCATGTACTCAACGCTTTGTGTCTTAGATACATAATCTCTGTTATAAGTACTAGGAATCCAAAGATACAGAAAATACTTTGATCGCCGGTGGTAAGGTGCAAAGGTAGGAAAGTAAAACACTAATTATATGCCACGGTTCTTCCATCTTACAGATAGTTGAGGTTCTTTTTAGTGCCCTTCACTCTATTACTTCAGCACAAACTATTAACAATTGTTGAACATTTTAAGTTGTTTTTTCTTTTATTTTACCAAGCTGAGAACTTGAAAGTGTATTTTCCTCAAAGCCGTTTCTATGTTATTAGCAAGAATGATTTGAGGTAACTTTTCTTCTGCTTGAATTAATGACTTTCTGTTTAAGAATGAGAGATGGTGACCAACATTTCTGTGACCACCTCAACTGTTCATCTGGTAGGTAATTTTGATACTCTACTTTCAGAACAGGATATCAATGTTTGCCCTCTTAATTGGAAAGAGAAACAAAACAATCAATCTTTTGATATCACACTGTGGTTTTCCCCCTCGCATTTCAGCACAGATTGTAGAATATTCTGTGCGAAGGAATGCTGAGGAGAAGGAGATGAAAACCTGTACAAATGTTTATGAGAGCTATTGGTTGGCAGGTTTTCTTTTCTTTTTTTTTTAGTATCATCTGGGTTGGCTTCTGTATCGAGGTTATACTAGCCTCACAAATGTGTAGGGAGGCATTCCATTTTCTTCTATTTTTTCCAAGAAATTGTGAAAAACTGGTTTTAATTTTTCTTCAGATGTTTGGCAGAATTCTACAGAGAAGCAGTCTGAGCCTGCGTATTTTTTTTCAAGAATTATTTTTCAGGAATTTTTTGTGGTAAATTCAATATCTCCAATGGTTTTAGAACTATTCACAGTATAATGGTTAAATTTTGATAGTTTGCAGTTTTCAAGGAATTGGTTCATTCTTCTGAGTTGTCAAAATTATAAGTAAAGTTTTTCTTGGTATCTTTTCAATAATTTCAATGGCTTCAGTGTGTGTAGTGATATCTCTATTTCATACTTGTTATCTTTAAATTGTATTTTTCTGTCTCTCTCTTTTTTTGAGATTTATTTATTTATTTGAGAGCGAGAGAGATAGTGCAAGCAGAAGTGGCAGAGGGAGAGACTATCCACGCAGACTTCCACTGAGCACAGAGGCCAACACAAGGTGCAGGGTTCGATTCCATGAACAATGAGATCAGGACCTGAGCCGAAACCAAGAGTCAGGCGCTCAACCAACTGAGCCACCCAGGCTCCTCTCTATTTTCCTCTTTTTATAGTACTTAGTCTTCTAGGGGGTTATACCTTTTCTTGTTCTTTTTTTTTCCAAGAAGCGGTTTTCCCCTCTGTTGTTTTCTGTCTTCAATTTCATTTATTTCTGCTCAATCTTTATTCTTTAATTCCTTCTTCCTCCTTTGCATTTATTGTGTCCCTTTTTTCCTAGTTTCTTGAGATAGAAACTTAATTATTACGTTTTTTCAATAAGTAAGCATTCTGTGCTATAAATTTCCCTCTTGCACTGCTGTCGGCATGTCCCACTTATTTGTTACATTTTCATTTTTACTCCATTTTTTGTACTTTTAAAAATTTCTTTTGACATTACCTCCTTGACACGTGTATTATTTAGAAGTATAGTGTTTCATTTCTACTTGTTTAAAAAATTTCCTGTAGTCTTTCTGTAATTGATTTCCAAGTTGATTTTATTGTGGTCTCCTGTTTAATTTCAATTCCTTTAAATATACTGTTCAGACTAGATTAGATTCTGTTGTTTGGTTCTGTTATCTAGTTCTTTCTTCCTACAGTATGGAGGCAGAAGGTCAGCTCCCTACTGAATCCCTCTGGTGCCCGGGGAGGTGGAAGCAATTAAAGTACCATTTAGCTCCATCTCCCGTCTTTTCATTCTACCTTTTGTGATGCTGGGTAGGGGTAGAGGCTCAGTTCCCCTTGCAATGGGCTAACAACAGGGTTGGGCCAAGTAGGTGGTCTGTGTAGCCCTAAATCATAGAGCCCTGAATTCGGTGTTGTTGATGCCAAGACTCAGCTAATTGGTGGAGCTGCTGACAATGCACGGGGGTGGGGTGGCGGGGTGGGGTTGAGAAGTGGATTGGTAAGTGGCTTCTCACCATGCTTCGTGAGTGGGGGTGGAAGTTCAGCTCCTCGCTGTACTCCAGGGACACAACCCTGATTTGGGATTGGAGTATGAGTCATTTACTTCCACAGGAAGATCAACCTAGGGGGAGAAGCTGACTGCTGCCTTCCACCAAGAAAGTGGGTTGGGACCGCCGAAAGCATAAATAGGGTGTGATCGTTACGTTGGTGCTAGGATGAAGTAAGGTTAGTATCGCCAAAAGATTTTCTGTTGTTAGGCCACCATTTTCAAACACTTCGGCTCAGAAAGAAAGACTCGGAGTTTGTGTGTGTGTGTGTGTGTGTGTGTGTGTGTGTGTTGGTTCGACGCTGCCCTCTATGGGACTTGTGGAAAGGAAAAACAAAACCCAGGGACTTCACTATTGCGTCATTCCTCAAGTACCGAGGTCCCTAAGAACTCTACTTTTTTCTTTCCAGCTTTCAGAATCTTACTATGCTTATTATGTTATATCCAGTACATTTTAGTATAAGAGGGAGGAGAACCAGGAAGGAGTGGAGCTAATCTATCTTGGTGGAAACCTGATGTGTATGGATTGAATTTTAATGATTCATTATATTGAATGAAATTTTCAAGCTAAATGCAAATGGCAAATGTTTATTTTGAAAAAGGGGTTTTGTTTTACTTTTTAAAAATGTTATCATGTTCCACTTATTTTCCAAAACTAAAATTCTCTCAAAATTCAAAGCTTGCAGTTTGGACATCTTTTCTAGCCTTGCCCAAACAGAAATATTACATGTGGGACTTTGAGAATATTAATTATGCCATTTTCTTCATTAATATTCTTGAGATCAACTCCTGCTGTGTTCTATGATTACTTTTCTGGAATTTAATATCATCTACATGAACTGATAAGATATCTACTCGAAATTTTTTGTCTTGCTTAAAGATTTTGATATTTTATAGTGTGGATATATTAACATTACAATGAAAATGTGGTGGGCTTTATTTAGATGTTTCAAAGCTTATCAAGGAATCATAAAATGATTAATAACTAGTTCAGATTGTGTTCACGTTAGTTTTTCTAATATTCTTAGGATTTCAAAAAATATTATTTTAAAGGTAATTCAGTTTTGTTTCGATTTACATACATTTTATATGAAAACCCAGCCAATTCCTATGTTTGCAGTTTAGAGGTGGGCTACTTTACGTTTATCCAGAGGATTCCTAGTATCTCTATGTTCTGACAACTTTTCCCATCATAATAACTTGAAAACAAGACATGATCAATTCATATAACTGTATTTTATCTTTATTTTATGATGAAATAAGATTATTTTTTAAGAAAAAACAAAGCAAAACAAAAAAGTAGAGTGTTAGTGTCAAACCTAGTTACCAGGCTTTCCTTTAATATAATAAGCCGTACTGCACATAAGACATTAATCTCATGTTTAAAAAAACTCTTTCACCCAATTTCACACCACCAGATAATTTCTCTTATCTCTCTTGTCGAAGTATGTGTATGTGAATATGTGTGTGATCATCTCTATATTATAGGATAAAATGAAAAAAATAAGAAAAGAAAAAAAGAGATAGGAAATCTTAATTACTGGGTGTAGGGTATAAAGAAGAAAATGTTTCCTATATTGGCCCATACGGATCCAAATAGAATGTTTTCATGATGAGCTCTTCTTCCTATCGAAGTATATAGCCAGCAATGAACCTAATAGTAGTGACTGTTCTTGAATAGGGTCTGATCTTCTGCGGAGTTCCCATATTTTCAGTGGCTTAATCACATAAAAAAGAATTTGAGTATCAGAACATAACAAAATTACACATATGTGCACCCATGCATGTGTGTGTGTGTGTGTGTGTGTGTGTGTGTGTGTGTGTGTAGGGGGTGTGTTTGATAGTCGAACAATACGTTATAATTTTTCCCCACGAAAGCAAAGCCTAAATGCCACCGAACTCTCTCTCCAATGATGTTTATGTTTGTAGTAAGGCCCTCCATTTCTTTCCGTCCTCCGTATAGAATTATGGTTCTCATTATTATTGACATATCTGCTATATCATATTTGGATTAAGAAGTTTTTCTGATGTCAGGTATCACATGTTTCTCATGGACTCATTTTGTCATCCTGTACAAATCTCATTTATTTTCAGAATGCCTGGGTGGCTCATGGGTTAAGTGTCTGCCTTTGGCTCAGGTCATGATCTCAGGGTTCTGGGACCAAGGCCCCTCACTACCCCCCAGTGTCATGTTCCCTGCTCAGCAGCTCAGCAGGGAGTCTGCTTCTCCCTCTGCCTCTGCCCCTCCCCCTGCTCAAGCACTCTTTCTCTCTCTCTCTCTCACTCTCTACATATCAAATAATTAAATTAAACCTTTTAAAAAAACAAATTGATTTATTTTCTTAAGATACCTGCATTTAAAATTAAAGTTTAAAAATTGATATTTGGGGCTTTTTAATTTTTACCTTTTCAAAGATGAAATAATCATTAAGCAATATTTAGAGAAGAATGCCCCAGATGCATGTTAAATTTGTTCACTTTTGCTATTCTGTTAAAATATTATCTTAAAAAACATGAATAAACGTCATATAAGTAATTACATTCAGTTACGTATCATTTAAGCAATAGAACTAGGATTCGAATCTAGTGATCTTTAAACTTCTATTTCATGTAAGTCATATTATACCTATTAAATAAATTCCCAAATCATAAAAAGCTTAAATATATTTCACAGCTTTCAAAATTAGAGAATAAACACACCTTTAAAAAAATGTATGTAAACATTTCTTTCCCTCTTGCTCTTTCTTTCTGTCTGCGTGTGTGCCCATTTGCACACACACACACACACACACACACACAGGTGTATTTTATATAATTGTGATTGCCTGCTTAAACTTAGTCTAATCTCTCCCTTGTTATTAATTATAGTTAATGTATTCATGTATACCTTTGTTCTAAGTACTTAAGTATTAACCTAGATTAAATACATTGTCTTTTTATAATATCTACTCTGAATTAATGCGTTCTCTATCACAAACATGTGAACTCAAGTTGTTGCTGCAATTAATTTTACTAATGAATGGAACAAGATAGTTTTTCTTTTCCTTTCACACAAATAAAACCTGATTTTCTCAATATCATGACTCTAGCTAATGTGGGAGAGAAGGACTTGATATTTTAATGGTAAGTTTTATCCTTGACTGATAGATGCCCCTTAATAACAGTAGACATAGCAAAGAAAAGTGAAATTCCTAGTAGAACTTTATTGTGAAAGCCCATGATTTAGAGACTAATACAGTAGAGCTTATCGTGCAACTTATTGTGAAATTTCACAATTTATTATGCAGTTCTCAGGAACTCATTGAGTGTCCCTATTGTCACACTTCATGATTTACTGAGCAATACAGAAGAGCTTATCACATAACCTGATAGCGAAATTCTGATTTACTGTGAAATAGTTGTTCAATCTGTTTCTACAATGGGAAGTTTATCGAATGTTTCCTAATTATAGACAAGCCTCATCAGACACTTCATTTTCAAAGCAAGTGTTATCTCTAGGAGAGCTTTGAATACATCTTTTGCAAGAGGAAAATTTCTTCCTTCAAAATGATCATTTATTCTAATTTCTGAAAGCTTTAAAATCTGTAAGCCAGCCCTGAGAAAATGAAAGGCTGATTCTGCTTTATTTAATAATATGACATGATAACACATCAATTGATGATACAGTTATTTTTCAAAAGACTAAAGCTCAGTTTTTCTAAAAACAATGAAGTCGCTATCTTTGAAAAAATTGTTTCTAATTATTTTTATAAGAGCTGGTTCATCTGTTTCTCCCTCTTTTACTTATCATCAATCAAAATCTTAAGGATTCATTCTGTAGTAAGTAGAATTGTATATTTACAAATTGCTACTACCACAGTGCTCCGCTACTACCACAGTGCTCCGCTTTGGTGATATGTGTGGTGGTGTGTGTCGGGGTTTTTTTGTGTGCCTGTTTCAAATAGATGAGGAAATGTTAAAACATGGACTGATTTTCTGATGTGTAAACTGTTTCATTTTTTGAGGTTATTTTTATTTTTCAACTTTATAGAAGCTTAATGGCTATTAATTATCTCTAAAAGGAACATGTGATTTTTGAAAGAATCTACAGTCTTAACATTTAATTTCGCTTACCTGGAAAATAAACTATGCAAATGTGGCTTATATCAGTTAAGCCATGCATATGCATTGATGTAAAAGTCATTAAATGTAGATGGTATCAAATTATGAAAATAAGTATATGCTCAGATATAATGTCATTCATAGATTGTGGAATTCCCCCAGGCACCATACAAATTACAGAGGCATATTTTTAAAAATTGACATGTCTACAAGAAGAAAGTATTAGATCTTTCAGCATTACGCAGTAAAGAGAAAAGGTGAGATCTTTGAGAAAATTTTATAGCTAGGAATAAAAGAAGTAAAAACACTGACTAAACACAACAGACAAATAATAGTTACAGACCCAAAGGCAGAATCAGGAGGGTATAGTGTCTTTTGCCACCTTAAACCCAGGATGAATTTAGCTGTTTTTCTGCCCTCTACCAGACCTTTTCTTTCGCCGGTAGTCAACAGGCAATTTATGCAAAGCTCAAAAAATTGTTATATAGTATAACTGATTTCCTGGCAGGTGAATTTGAAGAAAAAAAATAAAAAGCAAACCCAAAACAATCATATCCAAAGGATAGCATTACAAACAGCTAATGGAATATCCTCCCCCAAAATGCAGTCAGTAGACTAGTTACATAAGATATAAACACTATTAATTAACAATGGCTTGAAAACTATAAATAGAATATGTATAAGAAAGAGTCAGTATGTAAAATAAAAATGGTAGAGTAAAGGAAGAGAGAGGAAATTTAGTTCAATTTTTAAGAATTTGAAGATATGACTCCAGAACCCTAACTTGTCAAACTTGATGAGAACTAATTTGAAAACATAAGACTAAAAACCCTTGAAATAGATGAGGGATATGGCGACCATCAAGAAACAAGATGGCAGGAACGAGGGTGAAATCCTGACCAACACCATACCTGTGATCTTCTATGAATCCCTAATGAGAATGGAGATGTGGCTATAACCCAATCATGACCACATATTATATATAGGAGTTATTTCTACTAAAATGCTTATCAGAGCCACTTAGAATGCATATGTGCTTTTATTAGTTTGGAACTTTACTTTTTTACTTGATATACCAATTCAGGGAAATGTCATTCTCTCCAAACATACAAACACATGCAGACACACATGTTAACACACACTTTCACATGCATATTCACACACAAGTCCTCAAAGAGAAACATTTAAAATTTGAGTTTTAGTGGTTGAAATTCACAACCTTTGTCAAATATTGAAGCAGGGGTGGATGGAAACTTGTTTATTCTACTTCATGTCTCTACGCTATCGGGAATGAAAGTCTGAAGGAGCTGATTACAGAGTACTGTCTATATTCGTGCTATATTGGATTCCAATCTCATTTCGTTCTCCTATCCTTCACTGATTGTTACAATTACCCAAATAATAGACAAATAAAGAATCAAAGAACTAGTTTTTAGAAGTGTTAAAACCATCTAAAATATAAACAAAATCTTTAAAAAAGGGGCGGGGTGCCTGGGTGGCTCAGTCGGTTAAGCGTCTGCTTTTGGCTCCGATCATGATCCCAGGGGCCTGGGATCGAGCCCCTCATGGCCTCCCTGCTCAGCAGGGTCCTGCTTCTCCCTCTCCTTCTGTCAGCTGCTCCCTCCTGCTTGTGCTCTCTTTTTCTGTCAAATGAATAAATAAATTTAAAATCTTAAAAAAGTATATAATTCTCTTAGAACTGGAGCCTGCCTAGTTTCCACTGACTGGCTCATTTTACAGCATCACATCCAGTATGGATTCTGTCAAAGAACACCCCGACTCCGTCTCAACACACGATTCATCCTTTGTATACCGCGCACTGATGATATCGCCCATCTAGTGCCAGTTGTAGAAAAATGGGCTGCAGTATAGTTCCGCTTGTACTTTGTTTCTTTAACAAAGCTTTCAGAAATTGTTTTATAATTTCAAATTATTGTGACTATAAAAGTAGGCTCAGTAGTAGCCTGTTTATAATGAAAATGAATGCCTCAAGGGAATCATATACTCAGCACTCAAGTGGTATATTGGAAAAATAATGCCATTATTGCAATAGCAAACATAGTCAACTACACAAATACCTTCTTATCTCGTTTGAAATATGCACAGTGTTCTATATCATGGATTTTACAAGTGCATTATTTTCTCTCACAGCAGAGAAGTCATGTAAAGAGATGAAACTTTAAAAGCTTTGTTAGACTTGTACTGATAGGTTATGCATTATTAGACATATATTAGGGAAGCATGTTTTCATGAAAAGAAATAGGTATTCTATTCAGCAGAAATGTTCTCTTCTTCTCAGACTCTATAAGATGTTTGGCTTCCTATGGTAGGCTTTTTAGCCATTTTGTTGGAAGTTTTCCAGGAATAGTCAAAATGAAATCTGAGGTTGCAGCATTTTAATGTCTCCTTGAACGTAAGCATTGCTGGAGTTCTCAGAAATCTGCAAATTCACCAGCGCTCTTGTGGGTCTTTGCAGAGTGTTGGTAGTTAATAAATTATTTCCTAGCAATCAGATTTGCAGTGTTATGGCAACTGTTTATTTTATTAATTTTATCAAACATTGAAGGAAACATTAACCTGCACTATGTGCTCAATTTGGTTTTAAATTTTTATCTAATTTTAACAGAAATATGTAGGCACAAATCATAAAAAAGTCATCTGAATTGAGATCTGAGAAAAAGGAAGTTAATTAACTGGTAGGATAGTCAGAAGTATATGTAAAGCTTTTTAAAAAAATTCTGTGGACTTATATATTACCTAAAAATCAGTAATAGAGTACATAATTAATCTCTTATTTTACTTGAGGGCCCTGGCTGTATGACATAATAAAATAACATATTTTGTGGCAGAACAAACATGTCTACAGTTGTGTAAAGGAACATATTCTTTGATTTAAAAAATGTTTTTTCTTTTGGATCTTATTAATTCAATTTGGTTGCAAAGAAGTGTGCTGTCACATAGTTTCTTTGGATATAAGAGTATCATACATATTGTTCACAATTAAAAGTATAGATGGATGGCAGTGACCTCTGACATAGAAACTTTGTCATGGAAACAGATATATCCTCAAGTATTTACTATGGTCATGTTCTGACCTAGACATTTTTTTTAAAGATTTTATTTATTTATTTGACAGACAGCGAGAGAGGGAACACAAGCAAGGGGAGTGTGAGAGGGAGAAGCAGGCTTCGCGCCGAGCAGGGAGCCCAATGCGGGGCTCGATCCCAGGACCCTGGGATCATGACCTGAGCTGAAGGCAGATGCTTAACGGCTGAGCCACCCAGGCTCCCCGACCTAGACTTTTTGCATGTGCATGTCTTCCATTTCAGTGAAAACAGTAGCTCCTAATGAAGTGGTCTTTCTCTGTGTCGCTCATCCCTCTAGCTTTATGATCTGGACCTTTTCCTGGAGCATATGAATAAGTAAATAACTAGATATCTGAGAGAGAGAGAAAGAGAGAAAGAGAGAGGGAGAGAGAGAGAGAGAATAGATAATTGAACTAAATATTTTGGTGAGTGAATGATTTATATTGTTTGGTCTTCACAAGACAAAACCCCTCCAAAGTCAAGTCTTTAATCCAAAATACTACAAATAAACCAAAACTGAATGTTTTACTCCAGGCGAGTTACACAATAAATGTCAATCCAAGTTATAGATTATGAACCCCAAACTTAGTAATATATGATCTTATATTAAAACATACTTCTTTTTTATTGTTACTGTTTTTATGCAAGTGGTATGTGAATATATTCTACTCTAATAAAATATTTACAGATACAATTATAGTTTATTTGGCAACCATCTTCAGTCTTAGCCCGTCTTATATTTATAAGCCATATATAAGTCAAACTCTATGCTTTAAGTACTACTGTGTCATTTTATATAAGAGAGAGAGATTTAGTCATGGAAAAGAAAATGTTCTATAAATTGTCAAGGTTACAAAGTTAGAAAGTAGTGAACCTGGGATTTGAACTTATGAAATCTGTTCCAGAGCCTATGCTTTTAGTCACTATGGTCATAATGCTCTGCTGCCTTCCTTTGAAATAGATTTTTAAGACGTTTTGGTAGATAGCCAATAATGCAGTGCTATTATACTAATGAATAAACCAAAGAGAGGGCCATGATTAAAATAGACACACATACACATATACACACGCAAAGGGCTCTGGAGAAAGCTAAAAATAATTAGATTATTTTTGAAAGAATGTTTAATCAGTGAGAAAATCACAACAAAATATTTAGCAAATCAAATCCAGCAATATATAAAAAGAATTATACAACATAGCCAAGTGGGATATTTTCAGTTATGCAAGACTTTTTCAACATTTCAAAATCAAAGACAATGGAGTAAAGAAGAAAAATCATATATTCTTATCAAGTTACATGGAACAAATTCCCACACCCATTGATGACAAAAACAAACAAACAAACAAACAAAAAACAAAACAAAAAACACCTTTCTAAAAACTAGGAACAGATGGGAACTTCTTTAATTTGATGAAAAGTATTTCCAAAACTTCTACAGCTAATGTCATTCTTAGTGGTGAAAGTTGAATGACTTCCTTCTTAGATTGGGAACAAGGCATGAGCGGAGGCTTGTATGCCAGTCTTCAACCTAGTAGTAGAAATTCAAACCACTACAGCAAGAAGAAATAAAATGCACATAGTTTGGACTGGAAGAAAAAAACTGTCTCTTTTCTCAGATGACATACTTATTTATGTAGATAATTCCAGAGAATTCATGTGCACACACACACACATCTCCTAGAACTAGTAAATGAGTTAAGGAAAGGCACAAGATAGATTATTGAAAGGAGGGATTTCAAAGATTTTACTCCTATTCCAGAATTACAGCAATGCAAGATGTTACCAGGGGAGGAAATTGGGTGAAGGATATATGATCGTCTCTGAATTATTTATTACAACAGCATGTGCATCTATAATTATCTCCAAACAAACAAAAAAACCCTTACCGCTACTAACAACTTAAGTTCATTCCATATTTGACCATCATATTTCAATATCTACTGTATTTTTGTTCTAAAAGTGAATGTTGTTCTATTTGGTGCCAATTTTTTTCTTCTCAAATATCTTATGAATTGGTGTGTGTAGTAAAATTATCACAATTATTTGAGTTGAATGACATTTTTATCTTTGATTGAAAATCGATTTTATTTTCCTGTTGACTGGAACTTAAGCTTTTTTTTTACTTTCATTCTAAAAGAATTTTGAAATGATGCCAAGTTTAGATGAGATGTTCTCTAATTAGATATTACACTGAAATTCATTCATCATGAAGGATTTATAAAGTTTGTATTACTAGTATCCCTGGAAAATGTGAATTAAGTAATTCCAAATCTTAAAATATTGACAGTGTTGTTTGTGCTATGTTGTTATTTTAAGTGGTTAGTTGGTGATTCTAATGCTAGAGACAAGAGAATGTCATAGCTTTGTATTATTTTGTGAATGAGTGATCCCTAGTCTGAGGACATTAGCTTGCTTCGAATGCAAATGACAAAGCTAATTTTAAATGCAAGAGCAAAATCATATGTCCAAATTATGTTTACTATTTGTTGGTTTTATTTGGGCTCAGTTCTATCAAGGTAGTTGAAATTTACTTATACCTAAATGAAATAAATGAGGTTTAAAAAATAAATTTAAAAAATGCTACATGATTATAATTTAGATCAAAAGTAATAAACCATTTTGCATTTTTTGTTACAAAGATATTCTATAATTTGCATTGCAATAATTTTACTGTGAATTGGAATGTAGAATGCATGTTTCTATGTTATCATTGTGTGTATATGTATGGAAATCAACTGACTTTTCTGTAATATCTTATGTAGCAAGTTTGAACAGGGTTTTATTTATGATGAGTTCTGCAATCATTTAAAATCATTTAAAATATGAAGCTAATATATAGTATAAAATAAATCATTATATTTTCTTAAAGACCAGGTAAAATATTTCTCCCACGTGTGAAAATAATCTTTAGTTATAATGAAACTGCATTTTTTTTGCTCACATATTTATATCATGGTCCTCAAACTATAGAATTTCTTGTACATGAATCAGTTTTAGGATATATGAAGAAATTTTGCAAATGAATGCAAAGCAAAAAAAAATGATTATGCAATTGTAAGTTATTAGTCTAATTCAGGGGGCCGGTATAAAAAATATAGGTGGTTTATGTGACTTAAGAAATGTGAAAAGGCAGCTCACTTCCCCCAAATAGCTTCCCCTTCAACAAATTTTAGTCCCTTGTATCTATTTGAAAGCAGAATTTTTTTTATTAAACTGGGTGCTTTTCTAGCTTGATAAATTTTGCCATTGCACTTCAAATACCAGAGCATTAGCATACGTTAGACAAGGAAGGGCCTTTTGGGGAAAGGCTAGGGCCCTGAGTTATGGTGGAAAGATAGAGGGGCTCAAAATTAACCTGCAAGACTCTTGCGTGCCAGCCATTGGCCAAGTGCTGGGGCAACGTATCAGAAACAGGATAGACCCTATTCATTAATCTGCTTAAACATGATGGTCTGCTATTAAACAAATTCAGGAAAAAAAAAAACAGAAAAGAAAAGAAAAAAACAGTAGAGAATACGTAGAGTTTAGGCAGAGTAAATAAATTCACAAATGAAATGCTCTGATTTTTCTGTTTTTCAAAAAAGGAAGCTAGTGAATAGAAGTTATTATTGCAATTTTAGGTAATTAATTTCAGGCAGAGGAAGATCAATCGCACTTGACAGGAACTGGCTATTTAGTAATCCAAATTAAATTATTTAAAATCATTGTATTCACATAAAGCCCATGAAATAAAATAAGCATGAGCACATTGTTCTGATCAATATATATACAGAGGCAAGTTGACAGGTTTCCTCATGCATTGGGGCAATGGTTGTCAACATTTGAACAGACAGCATGAAGTAAGAAGCAGTGGGGTTTTTTCAATCTCTGCTAAATAAGTTTGTGTGTGAACACCGTGCTTTATTAATAATGTGGTGCTGAAATTCTGCCGCTTCAGGAATATGTTCTAAATGGGGAATTAAAATAATACCCCCAAGAAAACATTTTTTCTAAAGTCCAAAGCTCCAGGTTAAAAGCGAAATCTAAACTAAGTGTTTTAGATGGAACCGAGGTAAATCATTGCACCAACAAAAATTTTCTGGTTGGAAGACTAGATTTAATCACTTGCAAGTGTGAGAGACACTTAACGAGGACTGAAGATAAGTCACAAAGAGTCCAAAGGATATTTCATCTTGCCCCCATTTCTCAGCTGTTGCGTTTTTCTCTACTAATGCGGACACATGCACAGCAAAAATTTCAATCTTATACTTGCCTTGGTTAGACTGAAGAGATGTTTGCTTCCTCTTTGAGTAGTAGCATCTGAAATCTTAGAACTGGAGGGAAGCTCATGGGGGTTCCATATCACTCCTCCTGTGGGGATAATTGCTTATCATAGTCTTTTGGAAATTTAGGTTGATAAATCACTTAGGTACATCCGATAATCAGCAGTTAAAGCATTGATGATTGGGTATTATGCTACACCTCCTGATTAGACTCAGAAGTAAGTCTTAGACTAGACGTATGTTTTTCACTTGGATCCTTTCAATGTTTTATTGTGGAATAAAGCACATGGAAAAGCACATAGATTAGAACTCTACAATTTAGCCAACAGATTTTAAAGCATACATCCATTGTAAGTACCTTTGGGTCAGAAGCTTACTTTTATGTATCTTGTCAATTACAACTCATCTTTCCTCTCTTCAGATAACTACTCTGATGGATGTATTTTTAACGTGTAGCTCATCTTCTAAGCATAATATCACCTGGAGACATGCACTTTCGAACAATATATATAAATATGAATTGCAAATTAAACACTGAAAAGCTAGTAGAGGTTAAATTATCATATCATTTTATAGTCTAGACACATTCTAAAGAGAAGTACTATTTATCCCAATTGAACCGTGATGAAATTGAAATTGTTTTCCATAAAATATTGTAATTTAAAGAGTAGTTCATTTTAGAACCAGGTCTGGACCCATTCTTCATGTCTCTCTCACCCATTTTTAGTCCCTGAGAAACTAGAAAGAAATATTGTGTTGTAAAAAGAAACCGAATTAAGAATAAAAAGGCCATGGTAATCTTCCAGAGTAGGCTATCATTTTAGCCTTGTGTACTGTGCAAATCACTTAACCTTTCTTTGATACAGAAGTGAGTATAAAATGTGATGACTTATATCAAAGGACCTAGTAAATTAATAATTACAAAGGGTATGAAATTGATTATTTTGTTTTTTTAAACAGAAATTCTGATCATGACACAAAATAATTGCTAACAATGGGTGGTAATAATTATCACTTATTAAATGTTTATTAATTGTCACACACACTAAATACTGTGCAGATAGCTTCTGATTTAACCCTGTTGATTTAGTGATAGAGCTGAGAAGGAAATCCAAATCCATTTGATCCAGAGACCCTGCTCTTAGCAGCTCTCCCTAACCTACACATGCAAACACAAAGATCTGCACAATAAAGTAAGAAAAACTTAGCATGGTTTAATTTTAAAGTTAAGATACTAATACCCATTGTATATGCACCCACAAATGTGATTTTTAATGTGAAAAACCACCTTTTCTGGCTTATTACTTATGTCACATTTTTCAATTACATAAAATGTTAACACCTGGCTAGCATGTGTAAAAGTCTGAGAAAACAAAAGAAATGGAAACATATTAATTTAAATGACATGGTGCTAGAAATCCTTATTAAGAAAGATATTCAGGGTGCCTCGGTGGCTCAGTTGGTTAAGCTTCTGCATTAGGCTCAGGTCATGTTCCAGGGTCCTGGGATCGAGCCCCTCATCAGACTCCCTGCTCAGTGAGGAGCCTGCTTCTCCCTCTGCCGCTCCCCCTGCTGTGCTCTCTCTCTGTCAAATAAATAAAATCTAGAAAAAAGAAAGATATTCAGTATTACTCTGACAGACATACTATCTTTCATGTTGTTTTTATTTCAAAGACTTCTTCTTTAATATAGTCCGAGTGATTTGATTACATTTACATGTGTCTTTTGTCTTTGGACTTATGTAAGACTTTCATTGCTGACCAAGTCTCTATCAGAAAAGCATATGCTACAGAATAATTTACTTAAAATGCAATCAGGAGGCATATTCCTTGCATTTAGAAGTTTAGAGAATGTTTAATCTTGATAAGAATGATCTATGTAAAATCATATACAGAAATATTTGTTTCATTTTATTAAAATTAAATAGCAACTCAAACCAAGTATTCAAAATTAATTATTTAAATTATTTACTTACTGACTCATTTAGTTGCCTTTTTTATGCTGTTTAAACACAAATTGATAGTTTACATTTGATCTAGTGAGTCTGTTAGTATTTTTATGTTTTCTTATTACCCATAATAACCCTATGTTTTCCTCCCTTTTTTCCCTCCCATTTCCTCCCTCTCTCCCTTCCTCCCTCCCTTCCTTCCTTCCTTCCTTCCTTCCTTCCTTCCTTCCTTCTTTCCTTCCTGCTTTCCTTCCTTCCTTCCTTCTTCTATATGGATAGAAAATGATGGTCAAACTTAATTTGATTAATGAGAATTGTAAATCCAGGTAATGTTAACTCAACTGTCACAATGATTTGACCCAACATTCATCAATATTGGACTATAGAGACAATGACTATAAAAAAATAAATATATGACATGGATCTGTTCTCAAAATAGAACGATTATGAATTTGGAAATGTCATTCCCTGAAAGAACACTTAAAATTAGGGGAAAATGTACATCATTATTTTTATTTTTCTCCATTGTTTTTCCAGTGATAATGTTTGAACTTTCTTTGTATCATGTCGTTAACCATAAATATATCAATCAAAAGAATATAATTAATTGTCCCTGGTTTTATTATTAGAAAGTTAATTGATGAATTGGGAACTATACTTTTTCTTTATTTTAATTTTTTTTAACTGTGACAACAGTTAGGATTAAGAAGGAAAAATACAGTAATTAAATTTTGTCTTAAAGAAAAGCAGAAACAGAGAAAATAACTTCTGAATTCAAACATAAGTCCATTTGGTAGCTATGTAAATGTGGGAGGTTAGAAAATCACACATTTGGCAAAATAAAATGCAAAATTCAGTATAAGGTAAACTCATTTCCGGCCTTGTTGTCCAAAGTATCAGAAACTGGGTTTTATAGAATTTAAAATATTCAAAACATTCAAGAATGATTTTCAGAGACAGATACATATCTTAGATCATCTTAGACATTATATTTACAATTTTAGAACATCTCACAAATAAAATTAAGTATAATAAACTTTCCAAATGTTAGCACATAAAGTTTTACCTCATTTATTTATGCATTTTATCTTTTTTTGACACATCCAGGTAGACTATAAGTTTATAAAGTATATAGTATTATACAAGATTTATGAAATGAAGACATATAGGATTTACAGGACTACAGAATTATACAATAAAGGAAAGTATAATCATTTGCCCCCCAAAAGCCTATTTTTCATTAAGGACAGATTTTGCTATTCAGAAGAAATTAAATACTCTCTCCATTTATTTGTATATTTGTTTTCCTTGAGAGAAAAGATTGCCTTGTGGAAGGATAAGTAATTTCTATCTCCACTTATTTCAATAGCTATTTTTGAACTTCATATAGCAAAACATTTCATTTCATTATTATCCTTTAAATCCATAAACCAATGTCTATATTTTATAGTCTGCTGAGAAAATGAATCTTTCAGAGTTTAGTCAAAACTTCCACTAAATTTTGAGACTTTCCAATAATACCTTCTGAAGAAGATTAGAGAGAGGGAGAAAGAAAGAGGTATGTCGGTAAGTAGAAATATGTAAATGTAGATATATGTTATACATATTGAATATATACACTATATATGTAGTATATATCTATATGCATATAAGATATAATATATACATATATGACAAATGTCAACTACTGCAAACCAACTTTATGGAAAGGACTGGCAGCATGAAGAATTAATTTGTGCGTTATGTTTTATACTGAAAAATAGAAGAATTGATTAAGAATTCTGTATCATGGGGCACCTGGGTGGCACAGCGGTTAAGCGTCTGCCTTCAGCTCAGGGCGTGATCCCGGAGCTGTGGGATCGAGCCCCGCATCGGGCTCCTCTGCTGTGAGCCTGCTTCTTCCTCTCCCACTCCCACTGCTTGTGTTCCCTTTCTCGCTGGCTGTCTCTATCTCTGTCAAATAAATAAATAAAATCTTTAAAAAAAAAAGAATTCTGTATCATGTCTAAATATAAATTGGTTTTAACATCATAATTTGGACATTTTTTCATTGAAGATATCAAAACTCTTTTTTTGTGGAATATTCTGGGTCATTGATTGCCAAGTGACACTTCGTTTCTATCCCTCTAAGAAAAATGTTTATTTTTTATATAGAATTTACTTGCAGTGTTTTGTGTTTAAAAAATTCTTACATTTTTTTATCTAGTTCTACCAGTTCGATGTATCAGTTGTAGATGTTGAAACTAACAAATAACTGTATCCCAAACTTTATAAACATATGGCTTTTCAGAAGCTGTGTGCTACCAGATGGAAGATTGCATGTTCCGTACATGGTAATTAGGTCCTAACATCTCCTGATAAGGCAGACATTTCCTATAAGCAAAATTACTCATTGGCAGTTTCCTAAATAAGCCATAAAGTGCATGTGGGGCCATCTACCAAGTCTTTCCCACCTGGTTTTTCTGCCAGTAATAGAACAGATCCCAACTTCTTGGCTGAGCCCACTATGAAGTAGCTTGCCTTTAGGAGACATGTGAAAAATAATTCCCACTGTGTCTTTAAATACAGGAATCACACTCAGTAGAGTGAGAATGTCACACAGTGAGAGACATAGGGGACAGAGGTGAACTAAGGCAAAGACAATGTTAACATCTCCCATCTCATTTCCTATTCCATAGCATATGCTCCTTGAATAAAATGATCCACCAATCACTTTAAGTACATTGCTACATTTCTATTACTATTGCATTACAACTGTCTTCCTTCTCTCCCTTTCTTGCCTCCAAACGTCCTTTTTTTCCCTCTCTTGTTTCTTGGTACACATCTTAACAACATCTAAATTAAGTGTATGACTCACCTGGACATAAACTCAGCTGTTGTTGTTTTTAAATCTATGGTATATATAAACCAATTTTTCATTAAGTCTTCTTTTTATCTCCTCTACCTGGTACTTAACTCAATGCTGAGTTCCTACATCATTGCCATGTGGTAAAATAGGTTCCCATTATGTAAAAGCTGCCTTTTAGGACAACGAATTATTTTTTCTTCCATCAGTAAACGTAGATTTTAATGAACTAAAATAAAAACGAACACATGGTTTATGTATCAATATTTTCTCTCAGCGCTATTTCCTTTCCAACCAACACTTCCCACAATGGGCAGGGAGGCAGCTGGGATATAAACATTAGGGGATACAAGGAATGGTGAGAAAGAGAATTGAAAACATTAGCGGCACAGACCGTATCTCTAGGCAGGTCTGTGACGATCTCACTGAAGCTGCCTTATTGTTTCTCTCCCCACTAACTCCATTACAAAGCTTGTTTCAGCACTTTTCGAAGCCTATGAGCTGACAGGAAAATGTAAGACACAGGAAATACTCACTTTAAACATTTCTGAGGCAAAAAGTTCAAAACACGTTTGTTTGATTTTTCTAGGGACAACAACCAGAAAAGGTTATCAAAATAGGTATTTTGGTATTTCATGGACAATTACTCAGGATCCTAACATTCTTGTGAAAAAACCAATTTTCATTAGCTCAGTAGCTTTCCTGTCAGAAAGTGTTTTTCCTCTTTGTGGGAAGAAACAGAGTACATACATGGGCCATCACTTCCACTTTGAAATGGGTTGATAACTTTGCCCAAGCCAGAATGTGGAGGAAGGCCAAATCCGTATTTCTTTAATGAGAAAGAGAAGAGGTCTGGGTATGTTAGGTTTCTATCCCTGTGGTGGATATTCCTATGTCAGTAACTTCAGTTCAGACTGCACACTTGCCCTCTCTCTCCCCCAGCAGACGTTTCAATGTGCAGGTATGATCAAAAAATTTATGAGATATTCTTTTAGTTTTGTTGCAGTGCCCATCTCTTTATCTCATATTTGCTTAAATTGCCTCTTGCCCATTCGGTACAAACAGTCTAATTTGTCCACATTCAGAATTTATTTCCTCTCTCCTACCTTTTATCGTTTTGTCAGCTCCACTGATTTGCTGACTTGCAAAGTTAGTCATTTTTTTTTTCTTCGGCTCATTCCCCATTGTTTTTCAAGGGCTCAGTGCCACATTCTAGAATTTTCATGTGATGGGAGCAGCTTGCTTCATGCCATATATGTGGTGTTTCTGGTGTTTGGTGGAGAAAATGTACTGTATACATCAAACCTCTAGGTCGTTCTCACAGAAAAGTGTCGAAAGTGATCGTACAAAGTACAAAGTGATTGTACTTCTCAAACATAGCATTCTCTTCATGCCTCTTCCTCTTGCTTCCTCTGATCTGGAGAGTACCTTAGTGATTTATATCAAATACTGAGCTGGGATTCCTGAAGTTCTTATCTGGACAGAAAAAAAAAATGCCAGAGGGCATGGAAAGGTATCCTATAGCTCCTTTCAGGAAATACTATTGCAGGAGTGATGGAAGGTGAGCCCACAGTTGATGGTCACAGGATCTTCAAGCAGTCTTGCCACATGGGGCAGCTAGACTGCTCTTGGAGATCTGCCAGGGCTGTCACAAATGCCACGGAGCCATGAACAAAGGTAGTGGGTGAGGTGATGCTCCCTTCCTCAGGGCCTGCGTCTGTGGAGCTCCACATTCAGTGAGAAGCGTACGTCCCTCAGACCTCAAAGGCTGACTAGCTTTAGGCTTCACTGGCCTGCAGGGTGGCAGCAGGCACGACAAGTTCTCCAGGTTCTTGAGGTAACAGCCAAGAAGGACACACAGCTTGCTGGCCCATTACGTATCGCTCATCTAAAGTTAAGTTCAGTGACTTTCTTCTTGCAGAACGTAGCTCCAGTCCAAGCAAGGGTGCCATCAGTGCTTTGCAATGTAGACATGCAGAGAATAACACTTTCCCCAATGACTGATGACCTGGGGCAGGTGGCTGAGAGGCTCAGGCCCGAGACTGTGCAGGAGTGTCTGAGCTGCACGAGACACAGGACATAGACCCCAGCACTCTCCTGGGCATTCAGGTCCGGCATCAAAAGTGCACACTTGTCCCCTGAGGCGATTAGCATTTCCCAGAAGTGGGAAGCCACTACAGTCTTTTGAAGATCATCGTAAATGTACGCACACATCCACAGCCTAACAGAAGCCACGTATGCCACGTAGACCTGAAAATGAATTCGACCACAGCCTACGGAGAGAAGCCTTCCCCCACTGCCTGCACCCTTGAGCTACGTCGTTCTCTTTCCAAAACTAAACCAGATTCATTGAATTAAACATTGCAGGTACATCCTCTACACCAGAGATTTTCAAAATGGGGTCAGTAGTCCAGCCACAATTTCTGGGGTCACATCCCAGACTTTCTGAGTCAGAAATCCTGGCAGCAGAGCTCAGCAATCTGTATTTTTACAATCCCTGCAGGTGTTTCAGACGCACCTAAATTTGGACAGTCACTGTGCTACGTAAAACCTTGCAATGGCTTAGTCAGAGTTAAGGCCAGAGTCCTTGCAGTGGTCTGAGACCTAACAATACTTCTGTACCTTTCGCTGCTTGTTAGCCTCTTCGGGAACCCTGCTCTCCTGGGTGTTCCTTGAATAAACCAGATATTCTAACATCTCTTTACATTGTACTTTTCTTTCCTTTGCCTAATATCTTCCAGAGATCCTCTATACTTCAATTCCCCCCTCTTTAGTGGGTTGTCACTCTTCCAGTGAAATCTTTTGATCCCTTGCCTAAATTTACGTCCTCCCACTGAGACCCTGTACACTAATACTTCGTCCTCACATTGGAGCTTATTAATGATTTTCTGTCGTAAGTCTCACCATTCATCCACTTTCATAAGTTTATTGTAATCAGAAAGAGAGAGCTGTGTCAATTTATTTACTCCTTTATCAATTTGGATTCAAATTGTTTTGTAGCTCCACGTTTGCCGTTCAGTATCGGAACTCTGTTATTCTCAGTGATGCAAGCACACATGCCGTCTTCCTTTTCTGTCTTTTCCTTTTCTTCAGCTGTGTCAAAGAAATTTCACAGCAAAACTTCTCTTTAATAATTACTTTTTCCCAAAGATCTTTTTCCTCTTAATTTTATTCTTGGAATAAATGAAGGGAAGAATGAATAAAGGGGTGGAGGGTCAGTTTCATTTGGGACAATATAATCTTGACAAATATTAAATCAAATAAAAATAAGAATGGCCTATGGTCAGATGGCCATGGGAAATACATCGTTTCAAAAATTTTAGATGGTAAGAAAAAAATTTTCTAGGTTGTAAAACATTTAAGAGTAACTGTAGGGAGGGAGAAAGCCTTTTATTTGTTAAAAATAAAAAATAGCCCTTTATTAGTTCATTTATTAAGAAAATACTTTGGCTTACAAAAAATTTTAACTGTTAATGATTTTCTTTAATTGAAATGTTAAATGGAAAAAAAGAACAGGTGTTTTATATAGCTTTGATGCCCTGAAGTTTCAGTTATATAAAAAAGGATTGAAATAAATACTGTATTAAAAATGTACGAGCTTTATTTATTTATTAGAATTACTTGCTACCTTTTCTTTGTACTTCAATATATATATATATTGTTTATTTTCTAGACTCAGAGTCAACTTTCCTCTAGGGGCACTACAGAATTTCTAGAAGTGTTCCTATTAGTTGCTATTACCAGTTCCTTTTTTTATTACCTCTGTAGATCTTATCTATCTGCAGTTCTCTACTTAACTTAAAATGAACCTTGCTGTTTTATCAATTCTGGATATGTCTGGGAATATATCTGGGTATATCTGAAGTAAAAAGAGGGCCTCAAAATAGGGAATATAGCAATTTTCTCCGCGATCCCTGAATCTTACTCAGAATGTTATCATTTACAATCCAAACAATCATATTTCCCATGTGGCTAATTCTCTTATCACTGCAAAAGTATTTACCTATAAGAATTGTATTTAACAGACAACAGTTTTTAGAGAAAACCATCTAAATGGTCTCATTTTCTACTTACTTGTCTGAAATGTATTTGTATCTGTGAACCACCTATTCTCTCCTACTGCTTGAATAATTATCTGCTAAACTTTTCCTTGAATAATTAGGCGCTAAACTTGATGTATTTATGACTCAGACTTTCTGACAATAGAATTTTTATCATCAACAAAAAAATGACAGATGATATATCTATTTTTAAATACATACACTCTATTCTTACTACAGCTAATGGTGGTCATAATAAATAGGCTGACTGTAACCTCTTTATCTAAACAGAGCTTAACAGTTAGTGCACATTTTGTGTTTGTTTAGAGTTAAGTTTTAAAATGTAATCAGATTCCTTTCCTGAAAAGAGAATTATTATCCTACCTCTAGTTATAATTGCTAGACCTAAGTAATTCATTATATAGTTTTTTCAAGAGCATTGTAGGTAATGACTTTAGAAAAATAGATTGAGATTGAGGATTGCATGAGAAACAATGAAGTGATATGAACTAAAATGACCACTAAATGAGGACAGTTATCATCTTCTGAGAGCTAATGACCGATAGGTGAGGGGTAGGACAAGCTTAAATGAATCTACCTCAGTTACCAAAAATGTAAAGAGAGAAAGCCTGCATGTAGGGCCTTTTAATGTTGGTGTCCAAGAAGGCTCCGTGAAGAGGTGACATGTAGGACAATAAGGGGATAAGGACATCTGACACCGTGTGACTCAGGAGCCATGAAGACTCAGATTTCTGGGGAGAGGATTTTGGGCAGGAAAGGAGCCCGTGCAAAGGCCTCAGTTTGGGAGGATTCTAGTTATACATGATCCTGAATTTCTTTTAGCATGGGGAGATGAATAATTTATTCTAACTTCCATTCTTATACTTTTCTTTTTGTCATTTTTTTGACATTGATTTAAAGACTCATTTATTTTATTCTTACCTAATAACAAACATTTGAGGATATTATTTTTATGTGTGAGCACAGTCTTTTCTAAGTCACGTGGTTGTATTATTTAGTAATTTAAAAAAATTGCTTCTCATCTATTAATTGGAGATAATAGCATCTTCTAGGATTGTTGTAAGGATTAAATGAGTTAATATATATAGAAGAAGAGAGACAGAAATATAATAATTGCTCAGTGTGTGTTAGCTACTTCTCCCTCTTTATCTTTCTCATTAGTATTAATATCCATGTTGTGTGCATTATTTGTGCATAACTGTACATTATTTGATTTTGTCTAGTGCACCTTATTGGCTTAGATTACGCTCTTATGTTTCTATTTCATAGTTTATGAAATCTAGGTAGCATTTTTACTCCAATATAATATCCATAAGATAACAGAACACATATTTCCTTCTTCCTGCACCTCACTCATTCTATATTATTGTTATTACCTCTACCTGCCGATCCACTTTAACTCTTCATGTGTTTATAAAAATTATATTCTGTTCTGTAATGGAAGCCATTTAGCATTCTTTCTATAGTTAAATGCTTCCTTATTTTTATTACTGGATAAAAAATTATTCCAAAACTTAGTTACTTAACGCAGCAAACGTTTGCTATCTCTGTTCCTGGGGGTCAGAATTCCAAGTGTTGCTTAGCTGCGCGCGTCCTGCCTCTCCTTTATGCTGTCTTACAAGGCGGCATTCAAGCTGCTGATGGGGGCAGTCTCCTCTCTAAGCAGGATTCAGCTCCTCACAGGTGGTGGGCCTGAGGCCCTCAGGTTCTCACGGACTCAGCTCCTTTCCCTGCAGAAGTCTCTCAGTGCAGCTCACGTCCTAACAGCTACAAGGGAGGGAGAGAGAGGCCCCAAGACGAAAGTCAATCTTTTACACCCTAATCTAGAAGCTGATTTCTGCCATATTCAACTCCTTAGAAAGAAGTTAGCAAGTTCAGCCCACATTCAATGGAAGGAATTACACAAGGGAATGAAGACCTGGGGCAGGACTGTTGGGGACTTCTTCCAGGCCGGCCGCTACAAGTAGATTTCGTGCTCATGGCCTGATCTTAGCACAGCTTTGCATTATTTCTTTGGACTCATCTTCTGTTAGTTCCAATTCCCACCATTTCATAGATTCTTTTATTCTAAAACTTGTGATTTGAGTTCTGTGCTTTAGGATTTGTGCTTTATGAGTTGTATTTTGCCCCCTCCCCCACAATAAAAGGCTCATAGGTCTTACAATTCTGGGATGTTTGCCTATTTTGAGATGCCTGTCTGTTGCTCTTACTTAAACAACTATTCCCCAAGTGTAAAATTATTGGCTTCTCTGGGGATGTTGGACCACTGTGTTATGGAGCTTTATGCTGTAGAAAATACTATCTCACTTTCTTATTGTAGATAATTTTCTTTATAGACATGGACCGATTATATCTTAAAGAAGTAGAAGGACAGCAATGATGTGGGACAGCTAAAACTTTCAAGTCACTTAGAATATCTCCTACCAGTTCTTCACAAATAAGTTGTGGCTTTTACCTTGGAAGCATAGTAATAATAACTAACATGGACTGAGTGATTATTAAGAGAGACATTGAGGTCAGTAACTATTCTACATTATTTTCATTACCATAAAAATTCTATGTAACAGATACTATTTTCTCCCCATTTTATAACTGGGATAAGAGGTTTGCGATCTCTCAGGCACACATCTTGAGCCAGATGTGCTTTCGTCTGCAAAATATTTCATAGAAGTGATATGATCCCTCTGCATTTTGGTCATCATTCTAGGATTATCTACAGTATTATGTCTAATCAAACATAATGATAAAATACTGAAATACCTTCAGTAAAACATTTGGATATGCATAGTAATTGGAGTTGATAGAGATGCTAAGCGTCTCCATGGTAATCAGATTAGATTTTGCCACCAAGTAGGTTTACACAAAACCGACAAAACTTATCAGTTGTCAGAGCTTTTGAATTTTGGAATTGCAGGTAAGGGGATGTGGACATGTGAATTTGTAGAGATATGCCCAAAGGCTAGAAGTTGGCAAGTAGCTTCCCGGAATTTCAAGCCACGTGACCAGACTCTAAGGCAGCATCCTTAAGTACTGCCTTAACAGTGTATGACCCTCCGTTTGGAGATTCTTCCTCCTTTCAAGATTCCTGCCACCCGACGTCACATACTGATTTGGACACTTACTAAGTGTTTGTGACTTCGATCAATTGCTAGCCGTTTTGAAGTTTAGGGATTTTTTTTTCCTTTTGGCAAATGTGAATTATAACTCTTTTTGCAAATGATTTTCATGACAGTAAATATGGTAATCCAGACAAAAAGACTTACTTGAATTTCTGCTACAAGGTTGGTGTTCACCTACAAACACTTTCTATGAATTGTGTATTTAAATTCTGTATAGTTTTTCTAATAATTAAGTGTTGCTACTAGCTAGAATTGTTCCCTTTCATCATGTATGTGCTCTAAAAAAGGACCACACTTAGTGTGTTATATTAAAAAGGTTTTCTATGAATGTTATATGGCCAAAGGGTTAAAATGTAGGCATAGATATGGAATCTTCCCCCCATATATATAAAGAGATGAAAGATGAATATTTAGTTGAAATAGCCAATAAAATAACCAGAAGATCAATAGAAAGTGTTCCATTACTAAAAGGAATCAAGGGAAACATATGGCGAATAATATATACTACTGGACAAGAATAATAAGGTCCTCCTCGCATGGGGTAGATACTTTCGTGTGACTGATTAATCTGGCAGTTTTGGGTTCCAATCTGTGGGAAGATGTCCATTGTCTTCTTTGACTGCATATAAGATCATAGTTGAAAATTAATTCCATTCTGGAACTCACTATTATCCTAGAACACTCCTTATCAATGTGAGTTCTGGGGCCACTTTACCAGGCTGTGTGGGGCAAAACTAGTTAAAAGAAATAAGTCAACACTTTATACATTTACAATATCTCAAATCTATGAACTAGACCGTGAAATACTGTGTAGACATATTCACTGAATCTGGACATTGATGGTTTTGAATCCTTAGCAATGCATTCGCTGCTCTGATCATCCCCAAACTCCAGATTAACAATTTCTTCTTAAACACTACACTTGAAAACATACTGTCTGGATGAATGAGACTGGGGCAGTCTTTCTGCTGCTGGACCACTCCTGTGTGGGCAGATCTTTAAAGGACAGTTTGTAAGCCACTGGATTTGTCTGGGGTGTGGGGAATGAATGCACAGCAAAAGACGCAAACTCATGTTTCACTCACCCACCACCCTGGCCAGGTCTGCTGCCATTGCTAACAATAACTTCAATTTGACAAAAAACAATTAGCTTTTGCAGTCCAAACAGAAAAAAATTATTTTACTTTGAACCATTTGATGATTTGTGGTCACACACACACACACACACACACACAGTATTTTTATGAAGTGCTAGGCTCTGGGCTCTGCTTTTTGCTTCCTCTGCTTTAAAGTAGAACAACTTGTATTAAAGAATATTTGTGATGACCACAGTGGCAACTATCACACTCCATTATCCTGCTGTATCCAACCAAGGCTCCTAAAGCTTTTATTTCAGGAGGCAAATGGTCTGAGTCCCAAGATGCATTTTAACCAGATGCTCCATTACTGCCAACTTCGTTACTTGCCAACTTCCTGGCTAAGATAAAGGCATCTACAACGACTTCTACACGTGGATTCAGCTAACACACCATATTATAGACAGTCATGTGCTATTTCCAATTCCTGGGTAGTTTTAATAATAGTCAGGATACCTGGATGTAAGTTAAGGAAGTGTAATTAAAATGTCTATAAATAAGTACGGCCGGGGAAACTAGTTTTAAACTAGGTCTAAATTTAAAACATTCATTGTATGCAATAATCTTTATATTCTTGTTTTATCTCTTTTGCTTAAATTCAAATAGAGTTTTTAAAATATGAGAAAATAGAGTACTGTATACCTGCCACAGAAAATTGTTAATGTTGAAATTTTGTCACATGTGGTATATGTGGCTCCATAGAATACATACATTTTACTGACTAAAGTAAGAGCAACTATGACCTTTCTTACACCTTTCCACTTTCTTGGAGAGGATTACTTTTTGGAAGCTAATGTATTCGCTTCTCATTCATGGTGCTATACATTTACTACGCACGTACAAATATATCACAGCATTGTCTGTAAACACAGATTTTGGAAATAACCTACATGCCTATCAATGTGGAAATGGATATCCAAAATTTAAAATATATGCACACAATAATGGTAATCACACATGTTTATTATTAATAAATAAATTTGTTTATTACTAAGTAAAATATTATATTGTGATAAAATTAATGATACCTAATTATTGTAATTATATATTATTATATGACATTGTATGTAGTATCATTATAGAGTAACATGTAATAATTATATGGTAATATAAAATTAATGTGACTACAGATAATATTTGTAATTGTTGATAATTAGCACAGTGTAATTATTAATGCTGACATTATTACTATTATTGTTTTACTATTGTGTTAATAAATATATATATGTTTATATATATTAAAATACATATATCTCATTTTAAATGTTCACACTATGTAAAGTTTTGTCCTCTTAAAAATTCTCGAGTAACGATGTAGGAAGAATGCTTGCCAGATATGCTGATAATGTTGTCACATTATCAAACTTTGATTGGAAGTTTTTTCAAAACAAAAATTTTCCTGTAATGTCCTCAGAAAGTATTCTTCAGAATGACTATTAACTAAAAGCCGCAACATTATGTTGCTAACAAAAGAAGTACAATTAGAAAATGCTGACTACAATACAACTGCCGTAGGGTACAAACCATTTTTTTTCTTTCTTCTGTAATGTAAATTATGCTGACAGGGAAGTATGGTAGCAACTTTTGTCAAGTGAATTCATTTTTTGCTGAGCAAAGCTTGAAGTCATGTAATAATGTCCATCTGGCTGACCTGAGGGTTAAAGTTTAAGTGTATCTTGCTAAATAAGTTGTCTACTGCTCAATGCCGCCCATAAATTTTACAACGCTCTTCTTTCAGTTGTAAAACCTCAAAGAAGCATGAAATAAAAATTAAAGAAAACATTTTCAATATAGTTTTCTGTTATTTACTGTGCATTTCCCAATTAATTAAAGGAGAAAGTTTATAAGACTCATGATGTCAAATTTTAATTAAATAGAAAAGGAACACATTCATAGTCACGAGCCTAGGGAAATCTTGACTATTTGTAATCAATGAATTCCTATACCACAGAGAAAATCATGGTGATATACATAGAAAAACCGTCGAGTTGACTGCAGACTCCAAATAAATGTCCTTTAAATCATTATAAATAAAAAGCATGTGTTCTGTGTTTTAATAATCGGCTATGATTTTTTTTTGCAACGCCCAGTGGCTGGTAAAATTATGAAATTATATCATCCTGATTTACTTACATAAACAAAAAGCCATTCTGCATTCAGTTTTGCAGCCCAGTACACATTTTCCTTTAATATCTCCTCGTAGGAGGAGCTTCCCTGGGCTGCTAATTGTGCAGGGTTGTCCTTATTTAGGCTAAAATTGGAACTTGACCAAGGTGGTCAAAATCTAAATTGCAGCCAGACTTAGTCTAAGCAATTTTAATTTTTATTGCCTGATCCAATCCAATTCTTATTTTCTTTGGGCTTCCATGAATATAATCTAAAAGCATGGATAGAGGGAATTTTCCTTTTGGAAACAGAACAATGAAAATTATTTGAGCTAAGGTAGACGAGCGTTAGTAAAGATGCTGTAGCTGTGGGCCTTACAATTGTGTTTTCCTTTGACGTGTTTTTAATTTTAAGGTGGGCTGTATAATTTTCTATATCCTTGTACTATTCATTCTTGAAAGCCAGCGTATGAAATCGATCCCTTCCACAACTAACACCACTTAAGCTCATACTACAGAATTAACCTTTATCCTAGAATACTTTAGCAATAACTCCATATATGAAATTATATACTTCCATATGAAAAATTAAATGTGGAAAAATGCAAATAATATATATTTCATAATGAAAATTAATAAACGGAAACAAGTGAGATTTTAAAATGAATTTTTTGTAGATTATTGTTTTTGCCCCAAGGAGTTCTCATTGCTTTTATGATATAAATCCCAAAGTAAAGGATTATTTAGTTTGCTGTCTCATTAATAATTAGTAAGCTGCAATGTCTCTTTTCTATTCTGTTATATAGAAAAATAAAGAAAAATACTTGGAAAAACTGCATCATAGCATGATAATGCATTGTGACAGTTAATTCTAATTGCCTCCCAATGTTTTCCTTCCTTCTTTAGAAGGAATCTGGATATTTTACTTGGGCATTATATAACTCAGAATAACATATATAGTTAATTATCAATATCCCTTTCAGCTATATCAACCAGGTAACCAATTCTGGCCAAAGAGATATACGCTTAAAAGTTTTATGGGACTTCAACAATGTCTCATTTAAAATGGGAAGGTGTGCCCTTCTGCCTTTCCTCCCTGCCTGCTAAGTTTAAGAAAAATACCTGCATCAGAAAATAGAGAATATAAAGAGTTCAAATTAATGATAAAAGTATGAGGCCATAAATACTATTCCTAGAGGCCTAGACCAAGAATTAACTTTTTTATAAAGGAAGTAAGCGTCTATCATACTGAAGCCATTGTAATTTTATAGTTGCTAGAAGTAGGTTGCAATTCTTAACTGGCACAGAATTGGGGACCTAGAAGTTGGGTTCTAAAAGTAACAATGTTAGAGGGAAAGTACTTGGTGAAAGCAACAGACACATGTGTACTGAAAACCCAGAATTTGCAGGATGAAAAAGCCTAGTAACCCTTCTAATGTGGTGGTCAAATTCCAGTTATAAAGTAAAGAAGTCACAGGGATATAAAATACAGCATAGGAAATGTCATCCGTAATATTGTAATAACTGTGTGGTGTCAGATGGTAACTGCATCTATCATGGTGAGCATTTTGCAGTATATGTAAATGTCAAATCACTCAATTGTACACCTGGAACTCACATGATATTGTATGCCAACTATACTTCAATTTAGAGAAAATTGGTTAAACTCTTACCCGTTTATTCTTGTAAATCAGATAAATTACTGGCTGGGATAATAGCATTAAGAAAATTATAATGAGATATTTAGACTGTTAGTGATTTCTTGTTCCTTCTTGCTGTTTTTAAAATTTTATTTATGTGTCTTTCTTCCTCTAGACTCTCACAAGGGCATTGGGTGTACATTAACCTTCTTGCTTAATTTTATGATGTCTTGTGAGAGATGAACTCTGACTATAAACGGGAAGGAATGGAAGGAAATACCACATTGTTAAGGGAGCTGCTTTCAATTTGTGGCTTACAATCTAGGCTGACTCTGAGTTCCAAATTTGGTCTTACAGGGTCGAGAAAGCCAAATGCTTCTGCGCTTAAAATAAAGTAATTAGAAATGGTGACCATGAAATGGCAAACATAGAAGTAAGATTGTTTCCCACTATATGAAATCAAGGAATCTTCTGAAAAAGTCAAAGGTATGAACTGCCTCTCTGAGATTATTGTTTTAGTAATCTTATATTAGCAGCCCTAATTTAAGGATTAAGAACATGGGAAGACTGAATAATACAGTTAGTCAATGCCAAGTTCATTCAATTTTAGCAGCCACGTATAGGTCAGAGCCTTAACTGTGGATCCTCTCACAAGGAAGTTTAATACTAAAAATCCACTAATTGTTTGTTGTTATGAAAATTTCACACATACACAAAAGGAGAGAAAAATATAATGATGCTCCAAAGTATACATCATCGCACGTTGACAACTATCTGTGGTCTGTCGTTCTATCCCTGTGTGCAAACACTGTGGGTTGTTTTTGTTTTTTTTTTTAAGATTTTAGTTATTTATTTGACAGAGATAGACAGCCAGCGAGAGAGGGAACACAAGCAGGGGGAGTGGGAGAGGAAGAAGCAGGCTCATAGCGGAGGAGCCTGATGTGGGGCTCGATCCCATAACGCCGGGATCACGCCCTGAGCCGAAGGCAGATGCTTAGGGACTGCGCCACCCAGCCGCCCCTACGCTGTGGTTTTTGGTGGGGGAAGTATGGGAGGTAGTATTCCTAAAGGAAATCTAAGACTTCTGAACATTTTACACATGAAGATCTCAGTATGTTTCTTTTAGAGATAGAACTTCTGTTTAACAATCACAGTGTCATTATCTACTAAAGAACTTTATTTTATCAGTATCATCTAATATCCAATCTGTGTTCAATTTTCCTTAATTGACTTAGGAATCCCTTTCTACAATTGGTCACTTCAAATCAGCGCGTAGTCATACCTGCATTTTGTTTTTCTCTCAAACGTTTTAACAGGTCGTCCTGATTTTATGTACTTTTTCCTGAGTCATAATTTATTTGGTGAATAAACTACTATTTGGTGGTCTTACAAGATTTAAGAAATACATTCTGGATTTACTGCTTATATCTTTGTCATATTGTTTATTAATTTCCTTTATCCTCTGAATTGATTGTACTGTAGTTACATCTAAAATTTGATTAGATTCTGATTCAATTTTGGGGGGAAAGCAAACATACCTCTTAGGTAGTGGTGTGCTATTTCCATTATATCATTTAGTGGGCACAGAGGTTTCATTTTGTTAACTGCATGATGCCTCTTTTGTTAGAGACACATGATATCTGATTTTGCCAAATTGTAGTTTGGGTACAGGTGATATATGCTAGATACAGCAAACATAAAACCCATTATTATTTTTTTGTGAAATGGTTTTAGCACATATTCATGATTATTATCTAAATCCATCATTTCATTTTGGAATGCAAACTGGTGATGTTTGAACTCTGTCATTCTTTCTATATTTAAAGCCTATAATTCTTCTATAAAGATAAATGACTCTAATCAACTACTTGGCTATCCTGAAGTGCACTCAGTAGAGGAAAAAATTGAATAAATGATTCTTTTTTGAAATCAGTTTTTAAATCATCAATTGTGTTAATCCACATTTTTTATATATCTTCATGAGATCAAAGATTTTTATATATGTGATGAGCCCCAGTTCATTACAGAATTAAGTAATTTTGCTGAGAAATATTAACAACTGTTCAGTTAGTCATCACTATGTAGACTATTGGCCAAATGGCCAAGTCGCCCTGAATTTGATTGTAAATGTACGGAATAGGGGAAAACAATTTGGCACCAACACTTTACTGGATGCAGTGTTCTGTATTCGAAGAATCCTACAGAATTAAAAAGGTAACAACACTGTCCATTTTGAATTGGATAAAAGTGAGAGTAGAATAAGTTTATACTGAGAAAGGAAAGTACTCCATCCACCAACCATGGAACCTGCAAAAACATGTGATAAACCCATAGAATGGTGAAAATACTAAAACCTGAATTAGTTTATGGTAAGTGCTGGCTATTCCTAATGAAGACCCCCAACACAGAAAATGAAAACATAGCAATGAACAGAGCGCCTTATGTTGTCCCCTCCATATGAACCTCTTGTGGGGAGGACAGAAGGAAATATACAAGGTCATGGAAGATCAGGTATCAAAACCCTCATGCATAAGATATGATGGGTAAAATATGCACATTTTTTAAAAGAAGAAGAATAGATGAGAAAAAAATAAAAGAGTAGGAAAATTATGCAGAGAAAAGGACAAAGTCATGTGGACATATTTAGACAATTAACAAAGAATGGGATGAAGATGGAGACAATTCACAATATTTCTGTAAAGACTTGGTACATTATTTCTAGAAGGGAAGAGAGAGACCCACCCCAGATCAGGTGATCATCTTGGCTACGGGGAATTTTGAATTTAACGTTATCAGTTCCAGTAGGTACATTTAAATCCAAAGATACTGTCTTGGATTTTGAGAAGTAATTTTTAGAGCAAAGTGATAAATTTATTTCAATTCATAAGGGGAAGGAAGACAAATATAATGGATATGAGGTCAGTGACTAGAAGCAGCCTGGGAAGAGGTCACTCTGGCATCAGTGCACGAGCGTATTTTGAAGTGCAGTTTCTGCAGACTTTTTGTCAACCACATTCCTTGTAACAAGTTTTCTTGGAAAATGAACTGAAGTATACAATTCCAGGTAGACTGTGAATGGATTTAAAAAATGCTGCGCAGAAGTCCAGTATCCTCATAAAGCTTAAAACAATGTGTCTTGCAAATATCAAGCAACAAAAGCAAAAATATGTGGGATTGCAACACACTAAAAAGCTTCAATACAGAAAAAAAGACAACAGAGTGAAAAGACCACCTACAAAATGGGAGAAAATTTTTATAAATCATACATCTGATTAGAGGTTAATACCTTCAAATATCAGGAACTCCTACAACTCAATAGTAAAAACAAATAACCTGATTTGAATGAATAAAGGACTTGGACAGACATTTCTCCAAAGAAGATACACCAATGACCAACCAGTATTTGAAGAGGTGTTCAAGACCACACTAATCACCAGGGAAATGCAAATCAAAACCACAGTGAGATAATAACTCACATCTATTAAAATGACTATTATCAAAAAGTCAAAAGTATTGGTGAGGATATGGATAAAAGGAAACCCTTGTACACTGTTGGTGAGAATGTAAATTGTACAGCCATTATGGATGATAGCAGGAAGGTTCCTAAAATTTTTAATAATAGAACTACTTTATGATCCTGCCATCCCATTTCTGGGTATATATCCAAAAGAAATGAAATCAGCGTCTCAAACAGATATCTGTACCCCATGTTCACTGAAGCATAATTCACAATAATCAAGTTATGGAAACAACTTAAAAGCTCATCAATGAATGAATGAATAAAGAACATGTGAGATATAGATGTATATTTTTCAGCATTAAAGAAGAGGAAATCCTGCCATTTGCAACAAAATGGATGGACTTGGAGGACATTATGCTGAGTGAAATAAGCCAGACACAGAAAAACAAATACTGAATGATCTCAATTGTATGTGGAATCTAAAATAATCAAACTCACAGAAGAGAGACTAGAAAGTAGTTGTCAGGGTCAGGGGAGGGCTCATGAGGAGATGCTGGTCAAGGTGTATAAATTTTTGTTGAGCAAGAGGAATAAATTCTGGAAAGAGACCTAACGTACAACAATGGGACTGTACTTAACAATACTGCATTGTATACATGAAATTTGCTAAGAGGGAAAATCTCAAGTGTTCCTGCTGAAGGAGGGGTGGGAAGAAAGAAAATGGTAAATACGTGAGGTGATGGATATGTTATTTAGCCTGATTGTGGTTATTTCACAGCGTATACATACATCAAAACACCTTAAATACATACATTTATTTATTTATTTATTTATTTATTTATTTATTTATTTAGGTCACTTATGTCTGAACAAAGTGAGGCGGGAGGAGAAAGCTCCCTTCCGTTGCTAGCTTACCACATATTTTTTGTTTGTTTCTATAACCCCAAATTGTGTTGGTTTGTTTTCAAAAACTATTCTACATTCAAATAAATATGCATGTGAGATTTGTTCAACATTCTTTTAATTTTCTTAATGTTATGGATTAATTTTCAAATGATAAATCGTGTTTGCATTCCTAGAAGAAAACTAATTTTATGGTAAGGTATTATTCTTTCATTAACATAATGTAGATCTTTAATGTCCTTAATGTTCTTTCCTAACAGAGCTCGTTAACATTTTGCTTACAATTTTTGCACTTACGATCATGAGATATTAGTCTGTAATAGCTTGTAGACTAGTTTATAATCCTTGATATAATTTGTTATCTATGTTCTGTCAGCCTCCAAATGTGACTTCTGTTTTCTGGAAGGTTATTGTCTTCTTAAGTCCTTGAAAGAGTTTATCAGTGATATCCTCTGAACTTGATGGTTTACTTGAAAGAAAGAATTATGGACTCGGCACTTTATTTTTTTTAAGAATTTATTTATTTATATCAGAGAGAGAGAGAGCAGGGGGGAGGGACAGAAGGAGAGAGGGAATCCCAAGCAAACTCCTCTGTGTGGAGCGAGGAGCAACATGAGGGGCTCAATCTCATGACCCTGATACCAAGACCTGAGATGAAATCAAGAGTTGGATGCTTAACCGAATGAGCCACCCACGTGCCCCTGGATCCAGTGTTTTCAACTAGCTACCAAACTATTAATAAGTTCATTGATCAGTTTTGGTAGTATTTATTTTCCTATCAGGCTTTATTTTCACTTAACTTGAAATTATTAATTATTAATTATTATTTTTTACTCACTTGTTTTATAGAGTTTGGTTGTTTAGTTTCAAAAATATTGGGGGTTATTAATCTTTTGTTATATTAGTAAGACTGATTGGGCCCATATTCTGTATGAATTCAAATCTTTGAAATAACATGGCTAACTGTTTTTTACTTTTTGACATGAACTGGAGAAGAATGTTGGGTATCGTATTGCATAAATGTCAGTTAGTTCATGCTTGCTGATTATTGTTTAAATCTCTATATACTTGTAGGTTTTTCTTTTGTTTGCTTGTTCTGTCAGTTAACGAATGGGTGCATTCCAAGCACCAACTATATCTGAGAGATTTCTGCATCGTAAGTTATTTTGCAGTCTGTGCTCTAAGTATTTTTAGATTACTCTATTGGATGCAAACAACACTAAGATTGTCACGCGTTATTGTTTGAGTTTTTCTTAGCATTATGAAATCTTTCTCTTTATCTCTAGAAATGGTTCTTGCTTTGAAGTCTGCATTGTCTGATACGGATAGAACTATACCAGCTCCTTTTTGTTGATGTTCACATCATCTATTTGCTTCTATCTTTTGCCTTTCAACCATTCTCCTTATGTTTAATACAGCTTTCTGTTAAGCAAGCATTTGGTTATTTCCTAACTAATTTAACAATGTTTGCTTTTAATTGTAATATTTAATGCACTTATATTTTATGGAATTATGGCAATTATGTTTTAAATATGCCACCTTACTATTTATCTTATATTTTTTTACTGCCAAATAAGGTGGTATGGTTCTCATCTTATGGAATATTTCTCTTGCTATGGAGTAATCAAATATATAACGTTTCTTTTTTCTCTCCATTGACTTGTTAGTAGACATTTATTTTTACTTGATTTAATGACTATCTACATGTGATAATCTATGTTCTTGATTTTTAAAATTCTACATTAAATTACTATGTTTTCATTCCCTAAAGAACTCAAGGACCTTATATCTCTTTAAATACATATATGTGCCCTTCTGTCTTTAATACTCATTTTCTTGTGTATTTCATTTCTGCATATATCTTAAACCTTGTAGGATATCACTATTATTGTTCTTGGCCCATGCTATTATTATTATTATGGTTTAAATTTATCTATGTACTTACCATCTCTTTTCCTTTTCCTTCCTTCCTGCATTCCACTTTTCTACCTAGACTCATGTTCTTTCTACCTAAAGAAACTTGCATACCTTTAGAATTTCTTTTGGTAGAGTTTTGCTGGTAATTACTTCTCTCTGTATCTGTTTGTATAAAAATATTTTTTTACTTTCATTTTTGGAAGCCGTTTCCTGATTAAGCACTCTCATTTGACAGTTATTTGTTCTCAGCACTGCTGACAAAATTTCATTGTTTTCTTATTTCCACTATTCCGGTTTGGAAATTAACTGTCAATCTTTTTTTTTTTTCTTTTGTTATCTCCTTGAAGTTTTAGATTTACTTCAAGTCTTCATAAGTTTTAGAGAATTACTTATTGTCTATTTTTTTTTTTTTTAATTATTGGCTTTGAGTCTTTGTCTTTTTCTTCCTTTCCTGGGGCTTAGTTAAATCCTGTCAACATGAACTATATGTCTCTTAAAAACTATAGTGTCTTTTAAATCCATTTTAGTGCATCAATCTAGACAGTTTACCTTGACCTAACTTTTAAGTGTACTTGTTCTTTTTCTTCTGTCATCTATTTTTACTTTTTAATTTTTTTTTCTCAGAAATTTTATTTCCAGAAATTTATTTTTGGGAAATCATCAAGGATTTGTGTAAAGATTTAGGTACAAGAATCATTGTCTTTTATTCTTTTTTGTATTATGTTAAGTTAGTCACCATACAGTACATCCTTATTTTTTGATGTAGTGTTCCATGATACATTAGTTGCATAACACCCAGTGCTCATTACAACACGTACCCTCCTTAATACCCACCACCTGACTACCCCATCCTCTCAACCCCCTCCCCTCTGAAACCCTCAGTTTGTTGCCAGGAGTCCATAGCCTCTCATGGTTTGTCTCCCTCTCTGATACCCCCCCCCCTTATGTTTTCCCTCCCTTCCCCTGTGGTCCTCTGTGCTATTCCTTATGTACCACATAAGAGTGAAACCATATGATAATTGTCATCTATTTTTAAACAAATCAATTGCAGTCTTAATTTATTATTGCATTATTTGGTTCCAAAATTTCCATTTGACTTATTCCATATTTTCTTTGCTCAAATTCTCTTTTTGTCAATATTCTTGAATATCTAAATCATATTTATTTTTAACTCTGTGTCCAGTGATCCCAGCAGCTGCATTTGTTCTGGGTATGGGTTATTTTCTTATTCATTTCTACCGATGTTTGGTTCCTTGGTCCTCTTTCTGGTCATGCCTTTTGTTTTTTTAATTAAATTCTCCAAACATATTGTATATAAAAAATTCTAGAGTACCTGGTTGTTATTTTCTTCCACAGATGATTTCCTTTTTTTCACCATCAAGTAGAGAACAGGAAAGATGTACTTGATCCAGTTGAATGGGGAACATACCCGATCTATGCTTACACCTAAGGCTTCAGCCTTTCTGATTTTCCTACTTGCAAGCCTGGAGTGTTTACAAAGGGCCCTTCTCCTGGGGGGCCCCTGAATGCTGTATTCCTTTCCTCAGATCTGTGCAACTATTGAATCTCCGCTTAGCTCTTTGGGTTCTTAGCAGCTGTTTTATGCTTTCTTTCTCTGAGTCATCACCTGTGCTTGAATAGTGTAAAAGTTGAAAAATGTCTTACAGCAATACTGTACTCAGAGTGTCTGGGTCACTTCTCTGTGGTTTTCTTTTCTCCTAGGATATTGCCCTGCATTCTTCGTTGTTGGGAAACATAAATTTCAGTGATTGCTTTCTTAGCCCAGGAAGTGCTGCAAACACGGGGTTGCTCCTCTCAGGTGGCCCTAGTGTCTTTCACCTAGGATGGGCGAAAAGCTACAAAGGAAAAGAGCAACGGGGAGTGCAGGGCTCAACAATGCCTCACCTTCCTCGAGGATTTTGACCCTCTAGTTCCAACAGCCTTTGTTGTTTTATAAATGCCTTCAGTGATGTTTAAATATTTTATTCCTCTTTTGTAGTTCTTCTCAGCTGCAGGTTAGCCTCATGCAGGCTGCACCTGCTGTGTCTGTGGTCAGCAGCTGTTGCACATTAATTGCCATACACTTTTATACGTGGATGGGTGTGAACATATACACGCATGTATATAATTTATGTATGTATTATGTGTAAATTATATATTCGTGTGTGATATGCAAATTATATGCACATACGATTTTTAGAACTGGAGCTTCTACTTTTTAATTGTACAATAGAATAATCAATTTGTGGATGTAAATCTGAATTAAGCTCAGTTTGCAATCAATTCTACATCCATTTTTTTCCCATGAGTTTGTTAAGTTAATAAGAATCTGGTTGTTGGGATATTTCTTAACCCACTATACTCTGCTATGTTAAAATTTGTATTCATATCATCACTGCAAAGCACCTAATTTATATATTATTAAAATGTTAACTGAATGTAAAAAAATGTTAACTGAATGTAAAGTACATTTGTAATAATGAATATTTTCAACTTTGATAAATAAATTTTCAAAACCTTCACTTCCATTTCCTAAATCAGATGATACATTCAAAGCGTTAATATTCTCGCTGCTTTTAACTCCGATGTCTGATAATATTGATAGAAAACAGAAATCACTTTACTGTTTGGGTAGGTTTTCTGACTATGAATCCCATATGTAACAGTTACTGCTTCGATTTGCATCCCTGTGAAAGGAAGCTCGGACAGGAGCTGTCCGGACACAGCGGAGCTTTGTGGTGGGAGGAGTGGATCACACAGCGGGGAATGCACCCTCTGCGGCTGCCCTCCGTAGCTCCTCCCCTTCGGGCATATTTTCTTAATAGAAATTTTGCTTTTGAGGTCGATGCTGGCATTTCTTAATTAGTTCAGTCACTTGGTTTTCATCTTTCAGGATTACCAGTGCAGCCCCTAGAGTGAATGATAACTGTCTCAAATATTTTGTTTCCAATTACAGATTCATGAAAAATATCTGAAGTCAATGAAAGCCTGTACTTTGGTTCCATTCTTTATTTTCTTCCTTCCTTTCTTTTTTTTTTTTTTTAGAGAGTGAGGGGGGAGGGGCAAAGGGAAAGGGAGAGAGAGAATCTTTTTTTTTTTTTAAGATTTTATTTATTTACTTGAGAGAGAGCTAGTGAAAGAAAGAGACAGAGAGAGAATGAGAAGGGGGAGGGGCAGAGGGAGAGGGACACTCCCCACTGAGCAGGGAGCCTGACTCGGGGCTCCATCCCAGGACCCTGGGATCATGACCTGAGCCGAAGTCAGATGCCTAACCAACTGAGCCGCCCAGGTGCCCCCATTATTTCTTTTAATTTAACTTTTTGAAATTTTGCTGAGAAAAAATGATTATTGCCAAAAAGAGTACAATTAAATAATAAGTAATATAAGAGGATTTTGACCTCCATTATATAAGAAAAGACAAAACCACTGCTGTAAACTTTGGACCGTTCTCAATGTTGTGCTCCACATACTGGCGCTCTACTTTTATTTCTTGTATAAACTCCATATGCACATAACCTTTTCTTTTCCTGGTTTCCCAAAGACCCCGATGACTGGAGACCTGTCAGCTCTTTTCTTCTGACTGCAGCAGTACAGGCCTTGACAGAAATCCTTGAAGAGGGAGCAGCCTCAAACCTCTAGGGCCCCCATCAGCTACTGGGACCAGTTAGCTTTCCCTGCTGGCTTGTGTTTGAGTACACATTATTTCTCAGTGAGCACCCTGCAGTCTGCCCATGCAAATAGATATTATATATGATGCTTCTGGGGAAGGTCAATGAAAGAAAGACAGGTGTTTGCCCCTTTGCTTCAGGCTTAATGATGTACTACCAGGAGAGTGTTTTTATTGCACGTGAATCTCCTCCACTAATAGATGACACCATATTAAAAACTGAAAGTGAGGATGGGAGCTATCGAAAAATCCTCCCAGCTTGTTTTATTGCAAATATAAATAAAATCCTTTGCCCAAAATGACAAGTATTTGACAAATGTCAAACTGGAGGTACAAAGGACAAGGTATAAACCAGGACTCTCTCGGGCAAACCGTGATGTCTAGTTAGTTATTCATGATACAAAGGTAAAATAGGATCGATCGTTTGTAAAATGTTTAACCTAATTCCCATAATTATTCCAGATAAAGATGAAAACACATTCTACTCTCTGTGCTGGTATATAATATAAATAATAGACATTTAAAGATAAGAAATCAAAATATCAATTGGGCAGGTGCATGCATCTTTCATATCGTTTATTGAAAATGTTGCTAAAGGCCTAATAAATATACTTACATCAACTGATTGATTAAAATCAGTATGAGACCTGTCTTTGGCAATGTCTTATAAAAGGATACTTTGTGTACCAATCTGCATCATAGCAGAAAACAGCTACCAGTCTAAAATGGAATACTTTGAAGAGAATTTAACGGGCAAAATAAATGCACAGGAACAAGCAAGGCAGAGGAGAACCACGGAAGAGTAGTGCCACACCCTGGGGTTGGTAAAAATGGAGGCCAAAAGGGGCCACGTGTGGAAGCAGATAGAGGAGCTCCGAGAAAGAGCACATGAGGAAGACAGTCTGTCAGGAGCTGTTCTTGGTCCAGGGACACATCGACGACATAGAGAAAACAGTGGCTACATAAATACCCTACCCTCACGCTCTGCTCCCCTTCCTCCTGACCTCCCTCTGGGGCTGCCCATTGATGATATTACCTGGAGGACAGAGGGCGACCATCCCGTCTGCCTCCCGGGGACAACAGGTGGACAAGGATAAAGAATAGTTCTGGAGGGAAAAGCAGAAGATGACCAGCAAAATGTTATTTCTCCCCTCTATATAATGAAAATATATAATTGATTTTACTTTGATTTCTGTCTCTACTGCCGGGAAAATCTAATTCAAGTGACATTTGTCTCTTATTAATTTATCTCAGGTATCATTTTTGAAAAGCATTTTCAAGTCATTTGAAGAATGAAGGAGGAATTATTGATTTTTTAAAAAGATCTAATAGTTAAAAATTAATATTTAAAATGTTTAACATTATCCAGAGCAACTCTTTCAGACATTTTCCTTAATCATTATCCTTGTATTCTTCATAAAGAGAGAAAGAAAACAAAAAACAATGGTTCTTGATGATCGCAGGCCGATCTGGCCCCCAAGCTAAGCCACGTGATTCTGTTACATGTAACAATCTCACAATGCCAACTTCAGGCAGAGTCTGAGACTATGATAAAATGAGACAAACAAGGCCACATTATACATGTGTCTAGGCAACAAAACGAAAGCTGGGTTGCTGTGCAACCCACAGATTGCAAATATGCCACTCTCTCACTAAACAGGGGACAGCTGCTTTTTTACCCAATCATAAAATTGTGACTGCTTTCTGATAGCATCCAATCTCAGATGAATTCCTGATTTCTTAGACCTTCCCGAAAATCACCCAACCAGACCCCAAATCCTGTAATAGGTTCTTTCTAAGACCCTGTTCCCGAGATGGTAGGCTGTTCCCTCTAGAAAGCATTCACCCTTGCAGCAAAGAATAATAAACCTGACTTGTGTAACCACAGCTGTGCTCCTCCTGGTCTTTGGTCGAAGGGCACTGGCAGTAGCCGTCCTTGGAGAGATACTTCTGTGCACCTCAGTCATTACTGGCGTTCCAGCATGATTTTCTTAAAACCATTCAATAGATAATTTGAAAAAGCCAAGTCAGTCATTACAGCTTTAATAGGATCGATTATATCAGGTGCCAAAGTTGGGAAATTTTTTTCTGTAAGTAAATCATAATCGGCAGCAAAGCTTTTAAAATGACAATCGCTAAACCTTTTTATAGCTAAATTGTATGTTAATTATTAAAATTCCTTGATGATATTCATTGCTTGCAGATACTTTCACTTCAGTAGAAAGTGGTGTTAATTGTAGAATAAGAAGATGACAAGTGATTAGGTGTCTACCTAGAGGAATTTATCAGCCCAATCCTTATATCAAAATAGATTCAAGAGAAAAGAAATATTTGAGAAGATAATGAGACTTGTCTTTCAAATGGGTAATCCGATGTATTTCCAAAAATGGCTTTTAGAATTCATATATTAAAAACATTTATGAGATGGAGAAAATGTGTATGTTAAATTTTCTTTTGAGTCTGGAATATTTTTCAAAATTTTATTTTCAATTTCGCATGTAAAATCAATCACTTAGTGACACATATTTTAATTAGCAACTATATAACAATGTAACAGACCACAGCTCTGGAAACAGCTGCGGAATGCCTCTCCATGACCAAAGGTAGAGTACCTCATTTTATTTTTATTTTTGTAGTATGAAAGTTTCAAACGTGTGTTTTTTAACTTTGTCTCCCAGTGTTAATAGCAAAAGGTACATTTTTGTGAAATAATTTGTTTTAACCTTAAGTTTTATTTTCATAAAATGATTGGTGTCCCTGAGAAGCCAAGCCAGTTGAGTTAAAAATATTATCATCCTTAATGTAACATTTTATGTCAAGTAACGGTGTTCAGTATTGGTATTCAGTTGGTATTCAGTATTAATCAGCAATTATTACTGAAGATACAAAATAGTGTATATGAGTTTGTTTACTCTAAGTTTGGTGATGTAATTTTCGGTGGAATATAACAGGGTAGGCAAAAAAGAATGTTGATAATTTTCTACGCCTCCAAAAAAGAGAAAATATAATCATGTGATTATTACTTTCCATGCAATAAAATCTTGAATTTAAATGACAGTGAGCTAAAGGTTGGTTTAATTTTAATTCTCATGATAACACTGTGAGGTAGGGACTGGTATCTTCAGTTTGTAAATGGATTGAGAATCCAGTGAAGAGGGACGCCTGGGTGGCACAGCAGTTAAGTATCTGCCTTCGGCTCAGGGCGTGATCCCGGCGTTCTGGGATCGAGCCCCACATCAGGCTCTTCCGCTGTGAGCCTGCTTCTTCCTCTCCCACTCCCCCTGCTTGTGTTCCCTCTCTCGCTGGCTGTCTCTATCTCTGTCGAATAAATAAATAAAATCTTTAAAAAAAAAAAAAAGAAACCAGTGAAGAATCTGAAGATCACGTTTCTCATATTTTATCTCTCACCATGTTTCTCAAACGGTTCTGGCTGGGATTTGAGTCAGGATGTCATGCTTAAGTCACACTGAACCATTGGACTACACAGCTCTATACACTGTGAAAACTTATAAATATTTATAATTTTCATTAAATTGCTTTCCATTCTGTTTATTATGTGCCTGTTCCCCACAATAAGTTGTAGCCTTATTTTTAATCTAAACAATATCATTAGAACTGGTTACTAGCGTAATAGTTACATCATACCTGTCTCTTGAGAAACGGATACACAGACTTGGTTTTCTGTTGATTAACTGTGAGTTTATGCAAGATGATAGGGTACAGATAGGAAGGAAAATGGGAAGTGCCCCATGTAAAATGCACAGAGGACCACCCCTCGCGCCTTTTCTAGTCTCTGGTCTCCAGAGTCAACTTCTGAACTGTTCTTGAGCAAATCAGCTTGACTAAGGGCAGAAAATGCCCCCCCCCCCCCGCGCCTTTCAAGTGCAAATATAATTCATTTTCCAGGAACAAGAAAAGACTTTGTACTCTTGTAAAAGAAGAGGTAATACATTAAAAAATGAATGGAGAATTCAATGCATATTCCCTTACAGAATTTTGCAGAGCACACTTTGCCTTTTGAGCAGATGAACAACAAAATTATTCTTATAGTTCTCTAAATTCAATAGTTTAATGTTAATTTTAAACTCAGGGACTACTAAGACAATATTAATTTAAAGTTTTTTTAATTCTTCATCGTTTCTTCTGATGGAGCAGAGTTTGGCTTTTTTTTTTCCTCTCCAGAAGTCTTTTATAAAAATGAATACCCATTTCGCATTAGCATAAACTTTAAACTTCATAAGCTGATAAAGTACAAAGCTTGGTTTTATGCTGACTTCAGAAATAGCTTTATCTCATGAGAAAGTTTTTTCACTTAGCGTTCTCGAGGGTTTCACGACGTTTGAGATTACGTACTTCAGTAACTAACAATTACAAGTTTGTTATTTAGGAAAAGTCAATTAGCAATAAAGCGTGTATAACCTAAGAATGTAAACTTTAAACTCTTCAGTCATGTATTAAGTGACAATATTGTATGTTGGCTAATATTTTGTGTTCTTTTATCCTTAATTAGCATGTCTCCCTCCACATTTGAAAATCTAAATATTTAATAAATATTCTCAACTCAAATTTAAAAATCAATATTTTATTGGAAATTGTGGTCTATAAACATAATTTATTTATAATTTAAAGAAAAATATCCCTCTGCTGTGCGCTCTCTCTCACTCTCTCTCTCAAATAAATAAAATACTTTTTAAAAATAAATTTAAAAATATCTTTATGGAAATGATGTCATTTTTCCTACTGATGTTGTCTTTTAAAGATCTCCCATATTTATTTTTTATTTTTATTCATTTTATCATTATGAACATGGTGCCATTTTAAATAATCTCAAAATTCATCTATTATAAAACATTTTGATACCTAATATATCAAAATATTAACGATTTTACCCCAAATAATTTCGTTTTTAATTATCTCTATCATTTATGAAAAATGAAAACAGCAAGGCCTTAAAATTAGGAAAAACTATAAGTTATACTTAGAGATACTTTTGTACATGAATAGCTGTTATGCAATGTTTTATAGTTAAAAGACAGCAAAAAGTTGAAATTTTCATTGAGTCTAAATATTTATTTAGCTTGGACTATGTGTAAAGTCTTGATCCTCAAGGAATTCACAATTTAATGGCGAAGATGACATAAATGATAATTATAAAGAATCCAGGAGAGGGTTCCACAAATATGTTCTGTTAAGTGCCTGATAACAAATATTTTCAGCCTTGCAGGCCATACATTCTCTCTGACAGCCACTCAGCTCTGCTGCTAAACACGAACGCAGCCACAGACAATATGTGAGTGAGCACGGATGTGTTCCAATAAAACAATTTATGGACATAAATTTGAATTTCATTCAATTTTTATATGTCTCAGAATATTATTCTTCATTTGATTTTTTTTCAGCCATTTTAATGTATAAAAATCATTTTTAGCTTGCTGGCAGTATAAAATCAAGCGTTTGGCTAAATTTGGCTAAGAAATCTGTATTGTTTTCCCGTTGCCATTGTAGCAAATTACCACATACACGGTGGCTTAGAACAACAGAAACGTATTCTCCCACAGTTCTGGATGCCAGAAGTTTGAAATACACTTCAAGATGTTGGTGGGGCTGTACCTTCTCCAGAGGCTTCAGAGAAGACTCGATTTCTTGCTCACTCCACCTTCCAGTACCTCCCGCTAGCTGCTGGCCCTCACTGCCATCCCTCTATGCCTTCCTGTGCACATTGGGTCCCTCATGCGATCCTCAGGCTCCTCCTACCAGCAGGCCCTAGCTTGGCCCAAGACACTCTCACTGGTGATCACTCTGGTTTGCTTTACACAAGAGAAATCATGGAAGTTTTCTTGTTGACCTGCTATATAAAAGGGTTTCTTTCGGGTAAAAAGGTAGTTAAATATTCCAAGGAACTGGATAGTATGAATGTAGCCATAGAAGCAAAATTGAATAAGCAGATAAATATAATTTAAAAAATACACTATAGCTATGGGAGAATTTTAGTGCTTCTGGAGAATAAAGTAAATGAAGAGACTGATGAGTCATGGAAGGTAAACATGTCAAAACCACAGTGATAAGCTAAGACTTTACCCAACCGCAGTGATTTGGGCGGGTGGGAGGATGAATGGTGGGTTTTGCATTTGAGTGTTGTTACTGTGGCTGCAGTAAAGAAGACAGATTTGTAGGTAATTCTGGCTGCATTTAATATCTCTTTTCCGGGGGCCAGGTGGTAGAAGTTGAAGACTGAACTTAAGTTGTTCTTGATGTGCTTAAGAGGAAAGGATGTATTTAATATATGCACTATTTGGAAGCCAAGTGGACGGGGCTGGTCACTCGGTAGTGGGTAGTGTACGTTTGGGAGAGAGTCAAATATATCTCCTAGTGTATAACTTGGGTGAAAGTATATGATGCTGCATAAAATGTAGTAAAGGGGGGCGCTTGGGTGGCTCAGTCATTAGATGTCTGCCTTCGGCTCAAGGGCGTGATCCCGGAGTTCTGGGATCGAGTCCCGTACCGGGCTCCTCTGCTAGGAGCCTGCTTCTTCCTCTCCCACTCCCCCTGCTTATGTTTTCTCTCTTGCTGGCTGTCTCTCTCTCTCTCTCTCTCTCTGTCAAATAAATAAATAAAATCTTTTTTAAAAATGTAGTAAAGGCTGTAGGTGATATTAGGAGCTCAGCTGATCTGGGAGAGAGAAAGCTGAGTTGTCGGATGTCAAAGTAACCCATTAAAGCAAAGGCCCAAAATGAAAGGGTGCGAGCAAGAGGTTAAAGCTGGAGAAACCACTGATTGCCGTCCACCCCCGCCCCTCCGTGTTCCATTTCCCCCCAGGAAGTTCCACACCAGTGGAGGGTCAGGTGGGTCAGCACAGACCTAGGGATCGTCCCACTCTTGAGAGAGCTTGAACAAAAGGCTTTGGCCGTCTTAAGGACGCGGGGTGAAGGGGAGAAGGTGAGGGAGGGCTCAGAGCAGGAAAATACTGAGAGCTGAGTCAAAGTGGGGTAACCTGTCTGGTTTCACGCTCAAGGTTCCCCCCTACTCCCTTTGTAAGAGGCCTCAGCAAAGGTGCCCCAAGAAGACCTCTGCCCAAACCCTCAGATAAAGTGACTGAGGCTTAGGAATGATGGTGCCTAAGCTACCCATGCGAATATGCAAGGAGCAGAAGGGCCAGGGGACCTGAGTCCTTGGCTGCAACTTTCTTCAGTGACTGCGGTGCTTGCGCTGTGCCCCCCACCTGGTATGGCCAGGGCAGCTTCCCGTCCCCCCCTCCCCCCGCCAAGGCCTGTGGGTAAAGCCAGTTGTATTGCCTATGATCAGACCTGAAAAATCACAGGTAGGCTTTTAACCATGAGGAATCTGACTCCTCGGTGACAAATGCTATTTGCAAAGAAAAGTCTTTTTAGTTTTATAAATGCTGTTTTTGATGAGCGTGTGAGACAAGAAATTGTAAATATCTAGATAGTGTAAAGGGCAGTATAACTCTGAGAAGAGTCAAGGTAGAGATTTGTGAATTTTCAGCATTTGTTGCTACTTGAAACAAGAAAAGAAGAAAACAGTCACTCAGACGAATAAGCACAGTGAAAAGATGGGCGAGCAAAGCCAAGATCTTGGTGAACAGAAAGAGTCAAAAAGATCATCAGAAGGAGGCAGATCATTCAAAAGAGAGATGAGATAAATAAGTTTCAATTTAGACTGAAAAGTATCTTGTCACAATAGAACACAAATAGGTAATTTTGTACAAAAAGATTATACATATAAACAGAGAAAGAACAGCAGTTTTAGTTATAAGTAAGGAAAGTCAAAACGACAGAAACTGCATCATCTCACGTGCTACAAACTCAGCTATAAATTTGTGCAGGTTTCTATCCAAGGTAATAAACAGAGCATCTGTGCATTGCAGGGCCTAGAATTCCATGTGCTGCTTTCACCTCTGAGCCTCACAGGATCCAAAGGCTTAAGCATAAGTCCTTTTTTCAACAGATCTGCCCCCACCCAGCAGGGAAGGCTCCCCCCGCCCCAGCTGGTTCCCCTCTCAGCAGGACCACCTGCACCCCATTTGGTCCTCAACCTTCCTGCCAGCCCAAAAAACTATCCAAACAAGTCAATCACATTCTCCTGGAGGAACTAGACGGCGCCCCTCCTTCCCGTTAATACAAGGCCCACCTTAAAAGTCCTGTCGGTTTCACTCTGCTCCTTATTGCAACCCCTCTGGAGCCTTGCACTGCACGTGGTATCCTCCTCCCTTGGGCTGTAAATATATGTGACTAATAAACTGCTACTGACCACATCTTCCCAGGGTCATATGTGCTGTATTCATCCATCTTGTACGATTTAGGGTCAGGAAACCCTCTTCACCAACAGAACAATCATCCTCTGACGGTTTATCTAAATGACAATAGAATTGAAAGAAGTCGATTGAATTTGAGTTGTCTTAGAAATGATTGAGTGGAAGTGATCCATGGTCCAAGGATTTTGACAAAATATTAGGAAAAGGGAAAAATGATAGAAAGATACAGATGGACAGAACTGAATGGTTGTAGCCACATCCCAGAAAACAAAGGAGGCGATATAGGAATGAGTCTTCCTGAGAAATTCTTCAGAGATGTCCAAAACAAAAACTTCTTACAAATTTGACTGTGAAATGGCTGCACCATTCACCATGACCACCCCCCCCGGCACGTGTGCAGGCGCACACACGCACACACACACACACACCTGGATTTGCATCATTGCCCTTAGGAGAAAATAAAAATACCTCAAAATTATTTACTGATATTTCTGGGAGCCATTTTCTTTGTATGGTGAGCATAGAAACCAGAGTAGAGCCTTTCTTATTTGGCAGTGGAATGAGGTAGGTGGGTCCAACTCACCTGCTCACTCCTCCCTACTCCTCCAGAGATGTAGTCGATCCATCAACACCCTTCCCCCACTGCCAAGTATACTGTCCTCAAAGTCAGCTCATAAATTTAGGAAAAAATATTTCACAGGGATCTCGAGGCTATTGAAGAAAGCTGCAGCATAAAAGAGAAGAACTAGGCGGAAACAAAAATGAAACACAACACACAAGAACAACCAAAAGTAACAGTGATAATTCAGAAAGAAGAATTTAGAAGTTAGTCTATTTGACTTTTCCTTCATAAGAAAATCATTTGTTTTTTTCCTCTGACAGTTTTTTTTCCCCTCTGCGTTTCCGTTCTATCATCATTATACTGAAATGCCACAGGAAAGTTGCTAGGCATTATTTACAAGTCCTCCCTTCACTGGTTGTTGCTTTTCACTAATTTTTATCTGGATAAGCACACTAGGCTCCCTGTGTCCTTTTAGTCTTTATGCAAAGTTACCTTCTTTGTGAAGAGTTCCTTGACCATCCTACCTAAAATATCAGCCTACTTCCTGGACATATCTTATCCCCTTTCTTTTTTTTTTTTTTTTAAAGATTGTTTTTTATTTATTCGACAGAGACAGAGACAGCCAGTGAGAGAGGGAACACAAGCAGGGGGAGTGGGAGAGGAAAAAGCAGGCTTCCAGCCAAGGAGCCTGATGTGGGGCTCGATCCCACAACGCCAGGATCACGCCCTGAGCCGAAGGCAGACGCCTAACCGCTGTGCCACCCAGGCGCCCCTCTTATCCCCTTTCTTGATGTCCTTTGTTCTCTTTAGAACATACAACACTTTAATATACTCTATTTATTTTGCTTATATTGTCCTCTTCCACTAAAATGTCTGCTCTTTAAGTGCAGAGATACTGATCTCTTATGTTTTATCACTGTATTCCCAGCTTCTAGAGTATCTGGCATATTGTAATTGTTCAACTAATGTTTACTGAAAGAATGAATAACTCATCTGGGGGAAAAGGTAAAACAATCTACCATTTTATTTTATTTTATTTTATTTTATTTTATTATAACCAAGGGCTTTTTGATAGTTGGGGAAAGTGGTAGAAAAAAGGAACTAGAGTTAATAGAATAAGGCAGAGGGTAGATGAGATGTGAATGAGGGGTGAAGTTTCTGGAAGGATACAAAATAAAAAAGAGTTGGATATTTGAATTTTAAAACCTGAGATGGAATAATATGAGGTGGCAACAAGAACGGTACGGAGATCTACTGTGTCGTAATACACCCTGAGGGCAAGTTGGCTGAGGGAGCTGCAGCAGAATTATTGTTGTCTTGGAAGATAGTCAAGATGACAATATTAAGAAATGGAGGGCACGTGTGGTGATGCGCACTGGGTGTTATACACAACTAATGAATCATTGAACACTACATCGAAAACTAATGATGTACTATATGCTGGCTAATTGAACATAATAACAAAAATAAATAAATAAATATATCATGTGTGGGAAGGTCTGTTAGCTGGGGTTCTCCAGAGAAACAACCAATGGGATCTGTATGGATACATGAAAGAAATGCATTATGAGGGATTGGCTTATGCAATTATGGAGTCTGAGAAACCCCATGATCTGCTGTCTGCAACCTGGAGGCCGGGGAAAGCCAATGGTGTAGGTCCAGTTCAATCCCAAAAGCCTGAGAATCAGGGGAGTCAGTGGTATAGGTCTCAGTCTTAATCCAAAGGTCCAAGAGCTAGAGGCCAAATGGTCTAAGTCCTGGTCCAAGTCTGACGACCCGAGAACCTGGAACACAGATGTCCAAGGGCAGGAAAAGATGCATATGTTAGTTCAAGCAGAGAGCAAACTTGCCCTTTCTCTGCATTTTTGTTCTATTCAGGCCCTATGTGGATTGGATGCTGCCCACCTGCATTAAAGAGAGTGAGCTTTTTGAGTCAGAACACTGATTCAATACCCATCTGTTCTGGAGACACCCTCGCAGACACACCCAGAGTTAATGTTTACCAGCTATCTGGGCATCCTTTAGCCCCTTAGCCCAGTCAAGTTGACACATAAAATTAACATCACAATCTGTTATCAGACATGAAGAAACTACACGGGTTTTAGTTTAGGGTGTAACATTGGTTAAAAAGGATTGACAAGGGGCATCTGGGTGGCTCAGTCCGTGAAGTGTCTGCCTTTGGCTCAGGTCATGGTCCCAGGGTCCTAGGATCCAGCCCGCATTGGGCTCCCTGCTCAGGGGGGGAGCCTGCTTCTCCCTCTCCCGCTCCCCCTGCTTGTGTGCTCCCTCGTTCTCTTTCTCTCTGTCAAATAAATAACTAAAATAAATTTTAAAAAGGATTGACAAATGCAAAGTAAGACTCCCTTTGTCAATGGCTTTGTATTATTTATATATCAAGATTAAATCTTCAAAATATGGGTTCTAGATAGAAATCAAATCACCATACACTGGGAAGAAGGGAAAGCTTTAAACTCAGATAAGGGAGGAGACTGTTACCAAACTTGCATCACAAGTTTGGAGCTGGACACACCACAGTAATGTCCTGTTCGTCGCCTGCCTGAGGGATGGTACAGGCACAAAATTTTGCCTACTTATATGACAGTTCATCCAGTAAGACTTCACTTTCTAATAAATTCGTAAAACAATGCCTAACTAATCTCATTCTTTTTTTTTTTAAAGATTTTTATTTATTTATGTGAGAGAGATAGAGACAGCCAGCGAGAGAGGGAACACAAGCAGGGGGAGTGGGAGAGGAAGAGCAGGCTCCCAGCAGAGGAGCCTGATGTGTGCTCGATCCCATAACACTGGGATCACGCCCTGAGCCGAAGGCAGACGCTTAACCGCTGTGCCACCCAGGCGCCCCAACTAATGTCATTCTATGAGTACAATAACACAGTATAGCAGATTAAAAACTGTTTGAAGAATGACAGTAAAGAAACCTGCTTTGTGGAACCGGTTTCCCTATGTTTAATTAAAGAATGTATTATTGACAGTATGTCTGTTAATTTCCTGTGGAACTGGTGAGAAATGCTTTCCTAAAGCATAGGGTGAGCTGGGGCTATAAGGAGAGATAAATTGCCTCAAGTTGTTGAGAAAATTAAACTATTTTGTCAGAAAACAAAGCAAGTCAACAATATAATGTGTTGGCATTGATCCATTGACATGCACTTTCCAAATTTTACTCATAACCATTGAATATGTGCATGAGAATGCAAATACCTCATTACTAAAAAGATAATTTAAATAATTGAACAATAGACACAGTGTAAACAACTGCAACATATTATCGAACAAGTCAAAGCATAATCTTTTATGACTTTTTTTTAAAAAATTGGGTATTTTTATGGGGTACTTTATATAATATTTAATTTAATTTTCATTTTAATTTTTTAAAGATGTATTTATTTATTTTAGGAGGGGCAGAGGGAGAGGGAGAGCGAATCCCAAGCAGACTCCCAGCTGAGCCCCACCAGGGCTCAATCTCACCACCCTGAGATCATGACTGGAGCTGAAATCAAGAGCTGGACGCTTAACCAACTGAACCACCCAAGCACCCCTATAATATTTCATTTTAAAGGAGATAATATTGTTATCAGGGCTGTTGAACAGTGCCCCCCAAAACCCATGTTTACCTAGAACCTTTCAAACTATTTTGAAAATGGGTTTTTTGTAGATGTAATTAGTTAAGATGGAAAAATGTCATGGAAAAGTATGTTTGTGTGTTTGCCTTGTCGTCCAGTGTTACTCTTAAATATGTAGGGGTATATCTAAAGGGCATGATAAATGCATGATTTATTTATTTATTGTTCTACTTATTGTTTTAAGGCCCTACATTTCTCTAGTGACCTATGAAGTATTAATTTTTCAAATAATACTAAGCATACAATTTCCATACAACAGCTAACTCTAGAAAGCTTCTTTCAGATCCTGTTTTGAATTAGATTTTGTAAACATAGCAAATTTATTCCAGTGTTTTATGTGTAATTTCCCAAGTGCAGAGGTAGGGAGTGAAGTTCAATATGTCATTTATTTGCTCCTAGTTACACTTTACTTAATTTTATGGTTGATCCCAGAGATCTACACAAAGTTGTAGTGAAATTCTCAAGAATTACCTTGTTTGGGTATGAAGTGTAATAAAATGTATGCTTCTTTTTTTTTTTCTTTTTTTTCTTATTCTTTTATTTTATTTATTTTTTTATTGTTGTGCTTAATTAGCCAGCATATAGTACATCATTAGTTTTTGATGTAGTGTTCAATGTTTCATTAGTTGGATGTAACACCCAGTGCTCATCACCACATGTGCCCTTCTTAATGCCCATCACCCAGTTACCCCCTCCTCCCACCCCCCCTTCTGTAACCCTCATTTTGTTTCCCAGAGTCCAGAGTTTCTTGTGGCTTGTCTCCCTCTCTGATTTCTTCCCATTCTGTTTTCTTTCCCTTCCCCTGTGGTCCTCCGTGCTATTCCTTATGTTCCACATGTGAGTGAAACCATATGATAATTGTCTTTCTCTGACTGACTTAGTTCACTTAGCATAATCCCCTTGTGGAAGGAGCCAAGATGCCCTTCAACAGATGAACGAATAAAGCTGCAGTTCATACATACAATGGAATATTACTCAGCCATCAGAAAATGTATGCTTCTTAAGGTGATCATTAATAACATAAAACATAGGTTGTTCCACAGGATTGGATACCCCACTGAGATATACAAATTTCTGTTGTCAATTCTTTCTTATGATATCATTGGAATTTGAGAATTATATTGACATAATTTTCCAAAATATTTTCTTGGTTCTAAAGCTATTGTTTTCTTGATTTTAATATGTAGATAAAAACAGTACATGTTTTGAAAAAATTATTATATCTCTAGCTTGAAGTAGAACATTTGAGAGGTAGGAGTATACCTGGGTGGCTCAATCCATTAAGGTGCCAACTTGTGATTTCAGCCTAGGTTGTGATCTCAGGGTCATAAGATCGAGCCCCAGTCGGGCTCCACAGTCAACAGGGAGTCTGCTAGGGATTCTCTCCATCTCTGTCCCTCCTCCCACTCACACACCTCTCTCTCTCTAAAATAAATAAATAAATCTTTAAAAACAAACAATTAAATAAATAGCAGTTAGAGTTACTTTTTTGGTTTTCACCCCCACCTTTTTGTGGCTTAAATATCATTTAAATAGAACTAGTAAACATTTATAATATTTTCCATCATTTTTAAATATATATTACTTCTACTTCTAGGTTCATAATTGTCCCCCTACAGACTTATATTCAAATCAAATCTGAACTCTCAGAGGTATAAAATATTTATGAAAAATCTGATGTATTCCCTTGTTTCCTTAAACTGATTGTTGTCTTTAATATGAACAACTTGGACAATATGTTTTTCATTGAGGAAACCTAAGAAATGATAATATAGTGTGTTAGAAAGAGATAGAAATTGAAGGTAATGTTAAATTAAGGATGGAGTGTGATTTCTCTATGTGAGGACGTTGTTCCATTAAATGGAAATGGGTTTCAATAAAATCTCTGTTTTAAGAAGAATAGTAATGAAAATAGGTTCGTGGTACATGGAAGGACATTTGTTTGACAAGGATCAAAAAATAGAAGGATCAAAGAAAATGTATAAGGGCACAATGAGATTAATATTGAGCAAAATAAATCTCAAAAATTATTACAGAAAAGTGTGAATTTTGTTACTCCTTAGAAGCCTCTAGAACTCTGAGAAATAAGTTTCTGTCTTTTAAGCCAAACAGTCTGTGGTTCTTTGTTATGGCAGCTCAGGTAGACTAATGCCCCCGTGTTGTTACTCTTCTCTTTCACAGTCCAGGTGCTAATTTGTTGAGTCAACTTAGTTTCTGAGTGAGTTCTATCTGTTGGAAATCATAGACACTATTATCTGCTGAATTTTTTTTTCAAGATTTTATTTATTTATTTTGGAGAAAGAGAGAGAGAATCTGAGGCAGACTCTACACTGAGCATGGAGCCTGATGTGGGGCTCGATCTCACAACCCTGAGATCATGACCTGAGCCAAAACCAAGAGTCAGAGGCTTAACTATCTGAGCCACCCAGGCACCCCCTGAATCTTTATCATAGGAAAGATTGTGTATAAACATTTCTGTGTACTGAATCATTTCATCTTTAAAATAAACCAGTGAGTTAGGTGACACCATTTCCTTGTTTTGCAGTGATAAAACTGGAGCACAAAGTTCTTCAGAAACTTGACTAAGGGCATGAGTTTGAGAAATCTTGAATTGATACTTCAACCCAAGTAATGTAACTTTGTAGTGTATACTTATAATTTCAGGTCACTATCCTTTAATATAGTCAGATACTTGGACTGGCCATACAGTGTCTTTTCCTCACCCTAACTGTTAAGTTGTGTGTATCAGTCTTCTAAACTTCTGTCTCTACTCCGGTGAATGAGATATGCTTTTTCTCAATAATTGGGCTATATCACGAAAGAGATACAGAAAGTTTGTAAGCCACGCAGAACCTTGAATCATTATTTTCATATTTTTTCACGTAACTGAAACCCATTGAAAAATAAATTATGTGAAGAATGCCAAAAAACATTTCACTTTATCAATGAAGAAAATGGATTAAAAAAAAATAGAAACTGCCAAACTACTTTCCAAAGTTGGTTGTACCATTTTACATTTCTTATCACTAGTATAGGAGAGTATAATTTCCTCCACATCCTCACCAACAGTGGTTATGGCCAGGCTTTTAAATTTGAGCCATTCTAGTAGGTGTGTAGTAGTATCACATTTTCTTTTAACTTGCATGTTCTTAATGACTGATGGTTTTCAGCATTTTTTTAATTGAAGTCTAATTGGCATATAATATCCTATTAATTTCAAGTGTACATCATAGTGATTGACTATTTTTATACATTATGAAATGATCTTCATGATCTTTATCTGTCACTATACAACATTATTACAATATTATTGACTATATTCCCTATGCTATACATTGTATCCCTATGACTTACATATTTTTCTGAAGATTTTATTTATTTGTCAGTGAGAGAGAGAGAGTGAGCACAAACAAGGGGAGTGACAGGCAGAGGGAGAAGCAGGCTCCCACCTGAGCAAGTTGCCTGATGCGGGACTCAATCCCAGGACTCTGGGATCATGACCTGGGCCAAAGGCAGATTCTTAACCAACTGAGCCACCCAGGCATCCCCATGACTTACATATTTTATAACAGGAAATTTGTACCTCTTGATCCCCTTCACCTATTTCACCCAGTCCACTCACCCTCACAAATCCCTCCCCTCAGTGGTAACCAACAGTTTCTTATATCTTTGAGTTTGTTGCTGTTTTACTTTGTTTGTTGTTTTGTTTTGTTTCTTAGATTCCACATAAATGTGAAATTTTATGGCATTTGCCTTTCTCTATCTGACTTATTTTACTTATCATAATACCCTGTAGGGCCATCCTTGTCACAAATGGCAAGATCTCATTCCTTTTTATGACTAAGTAATATTCCACTGTATAAATATACCACATCTCTTTATCCATCATCTATCAGTAGAATCTTCTCTTGTGGGTTTTTTTTTTTTTTTCTGTCATCATACCTTTTCTTTATTTTTAGAGCAATTTTAGGTTCCTAGAACAATTGAAAGGCAAGTAAACAGATTTCCCAATTACCTTCTGCCTTCACACAGCATAGCCTGCCCCTTTATCAATATGGCCCACCAGGGTGATCACGTCTTCTATATTGAAGTATCTGTTCAAATATTGCACATTTTATATCAAGGAATATTCTTTTATTGAGTCCTATGAATTCTTTATATGTTATAAATAAAGGTCTTTATCAGATATATGGTTTGCAGATATTTCCCTGTCTATACCTTTGGTTTTCATTCTCTTAACATTATCTCTAGAAGAGCAAAGGTTTTAATTTTGATTGAGTCAAATTATCACTTGGTTCTTTTATAGTGGGCTTTTAACATTGTATTTAATATATCTTTGTGGGGTGCCTGGGTGGCTCAGTTAGTTAAGCATCTCACTCTTGGTTTCATCTTGGGTCATCATCTCAGGGCGGTGGGATCAAGCCCTGTGCTCAGCGTGGAGTCTGCTTGAAAGAATCTCTCCCTTTGCCCCTCCCCCCACTTGCATGGGTGCTCTTGCTTTCTCTCAAATAAATAAATAAATCTTTATAAAATATATATGTATATATATCTTTATAATCCCAAGGTAAAAATGTTTTGCTCCAGTCAATTTTCTTCTCAAGTTTAATAATTTAGTTTTTTTGTTTAGGTGTAGTATCCATTTGAGTTGCTTCCTTCTTTTTTTTTTTTTTTTAACATAGTGCAAAGCATAAAGAAAATATTTTAAAAAGTAAATAGTACATACGATTTGTCCAGAGACATTTGTTAGAAATCCTGCCTTTCCTGCATGAAAATTGGCTTTTTTACTTTTGTTAAATTTAATTGTCCATATATATATGTGGGTCTATTTATTTATTTATGGACTATTTATTTATTTTTACACCAACATAGCACTTTCTTGGTTAACTTACCTTTATAAAGTTCACTACACATACCTGTATGCTGTGATCCATCCATTCCATCCTTAGGAATTTATACAAAAGAAATGGAAACATACATCCATACAAATATTTATATATTAATACTGTTAGGAACTTTATTTGAAAAAGTCTAAAAGCAGGAAACCTATCAACAGTTGGATAGATAAACAAAATATTGCATATTTATGCAATGGAATGCTAGTCAACAAATTAAAAAATGAAGTATTGGTACAAGTTACAACATGGATGACTCTTAAATAATTATGCTTCATTAAGAAGCTAAACAAATTCTATTTGTTTCCATTTATATAAAATTCTAGAAAATACACACTAATATATAGTGACAAAGCAAATTGTTGGCTGAAGAGGAGAGGAGGGGATCTGAAGGGCATGATGGGAAGAATCACAAAAGCTCACAAAGAAACTTTTGAGGTTGAGAGACACATTCATTTTCTTTATTGTGGTGATGGTTTCACTCGTGTACATTTGATACATGTGTCAAAATACTTACAATCTTACACTTAAATAAGTGCAGTTTATTGTATGTGAACTATATGTCAATAAAACTTTGAAAATGTAGATGAAGAAAGACTATCCTATATACTTCCTCTAATTGTTCTCACCCACGATGATTTATCCAACTACCATAGATCAGTTGAGACATCAGTTTTAGTTATCAGCTCACAATCCATCCACCTTGTAGCTATACCCCCATATATGTTATGATTTACTGTATCTCTGCTACTGAGTATTCCATAGCATTGAACTCTTAAATGCTTTTTTCTCTTAGTAGCTCAGTCTGTCTCAGATAGGATTAATATAGAAGAGAGTCACTAGAGAAGAATTTTAAGGGGAATGTCAAATCCTTTCTCTTCCATGTACCAGTAATTCCCAATATCTGAGTTTTTGCATAGAAAACTTTCAGGACCTTGCTCTTAATCTCCTGCAACTATGTCTTTGCCCCTTAATTTTATTTTCAAAATATAAGTGATTGTTTCCTTTCTGAACTTGCTAGGCTCTTTTATGTCACCCAGTTCAATACATATTGTTTCATTTGCCTATAAATCTGTCCCTTTCATTGTTTATAAGTCTGAATCCAATGCTATGTTTATGAAGGTGTTTTTTTAACTCCTCACTAAAGTAAGAGTTCCTTTTCCTGTGGGCTCACTGTATTAAACAAGCATCTTCATTGCATTAAATACATTCTTTTATCATATTTGTTTAAAGTCAAACACTAAACTTTTCGTGAGAACAGGATATGAGATATGCATTTTAATTTTTACATTCTTAGGGCTGAACACAGTGCCTGGCACACGCTTGCTATGTAATGAATTGTGTGATGTGAATAAATGGACAAGATAATTGGCCATCAGGTACAGTGCTCTTAATTTGCCCAGAGAGGGTTTGCCTCACTTGAATATTTTTTGTCTTCTGCAAGCATCAGAAGGCAGGTTTCAGAAACCAGATGGCACATCTATTTATTTGGCAGGATGTACCAGTCTTGTTGGTACCACATTTCATTGAGTATTCTCCATAAAATATTTGTGTAATAAATACTTATTGACCTAATGGATTACTAGTGAAGAGGTACGTAGGTCAAAATAATATATCTGGTGTGACTGTTGACTTGGTAGATGATCTGACTAGCCAAGGTGGAACAGGAGGAGATTTATGGATCTGGACATAGATTAGGAGAGAATTTTCTGCCCCTCACATTTCATAGGCAGGAAGGCACTGCCCATGCAAATTTTGCTTGTTTACATAACCACTGATGAATGAAGTTAATTATGTACAACTAACATTTGAATTAGCTTAGTGGGAAAGATGTTCAATAGATAAAATTGTGAAAATCATGGACCAAAGCCACTTAGGGGTGGTGCTCCTATGTTAAATATTCTGTATGTTTTCTATGTAATTCCTTCTTAATTCTGCTTCCCATGATAACTCAGAAATGTTAATACTTCCTATTTCTAAATTGTGTATTAGAAGTTGGTATGTGAACAAATCACAAAGGGAATTTTAACTCGCTTATTGAAAGTGTTTCCCCTCCTCCTTTTTGTTCTCTTCTTTTTCCTCATTGCTCCTTCTCCTCCTTCTCATCATAATTGATATTATCAATCCATTACCTCAAAAGTCATGTTCTCTCAAGTTCCCTTCTATGCATCCATTCTTTTGCATTAAAAACCTAAAGATGATTAAATGATGCTTTGAATTGCATTTCACCATTCACTGCATATTTTAGAACTGTGATTTTGAAATTTTATGATATGCTTGTAGTTTTTCATATTCTTAGCCAGATAATATCATTAGCTGTGATTCATAGAAATGGAAACTCAATGTAATTTTCTAACGTAAATTAAACTAAAATTTAAGACGTATTTTAACTAAAACCTTTAATTAAGATATTTCTAAATAATTATACTAAGCAATATGCTCCTTGAAATTTAAATGGCAGGATAGGATGTCACACAGACACATTTAAATTATGCACACTCATGTTATGTATTCATAGAATTCACAGACAAAGCACAAGTCATTAAAAAAATAATTGTTCCTCTAGAATTTCTGACTGGCTTTAACATTCTTGGAGCATTGCAGTAGTGAATTTATGTATACATGCACTGAAAATACAACTCAGCTAGATAATGTTTGAAAAATTAACAGAACAAAAATACACTTCCTATGAATACCAAATAATTAAGGGTATGGAAACTTGCAATTCTAACTTGATAATTAGGAATGATAAGATGTTTACAGTCAATATGATATAATTCTGAGATTATATAATTCACTGCCTCCAGATCAATATACTTCATTGAGCACAAAATATTTTAAAAAGGAAAATTTTACTGTAAAAAATAACTTGAACCCAGTGAGGCATACAGAGTACTTTTCACCAACCAGTCCATCTACAGTCCATTGTGTAGATCTTATGTTAAAGTCAGGCATGGTAGCCTTGAACGTACACATGGCCAAGTGACTAATTTTGAACAACAGGTCGTGAACAGATACTGTCTTCTCACCCTGCGCTAATGGCAACATTCTAGAAGTGGGAGAGAGATTCAGCTAAGTAGCATTGTAGAGCGCCTTTGTTCCTCTGCACCGACTTGCATTGGTTTAGTCCTGTGAGAGACATAAAATATTGACTGTCCTAGGGTGCTTCATTCTCACTGTTGTTTTCCGTGTTATTCAAACCTGAATAATTCAATCAGAAAACAAGGATGGTGCTTCACCTTTTCCCTTCTGTATCTTTAAGCAACAGTGTGAAACCACCTGCCTGTGACAAATAACTTTTGTAAGGTTTGCTTCACGTTGTTTTCTTCTAGTTTTGATTCGATGTGGGCATTTTAGAATGAAAATTTAGTAGGTATACATATGCACACATGCACACAGATTATGAACTCAGGTATGTGGACAGGTGCTTTCTTCAAATCAAAACATAGATGAATAAAATCCAGGGAAAATATGACCACTGGTTTAATCATTCATTATCATGAAATCACTCTCCTTGTCACCTCCCCGTTAAATGTGTATGTGAGGGTTGGCACTGAAGATATGAAAAATAGAGTAGTGGAACAGGTTATTACAGATTATAGAATGTTTAGACCCCTTGTCATCTTATTAAGTATTTGCTAATCTAGAAAAATACAAAGATTAGTAGGTTGTTATTTTTCTAGGAATATTGGAATAATAAAGTCATATATTAGTAGCCTAAAGACCAAATCAATTTCACATGAGTTTGGTTTGACTTGGACAGTTGTAGGCCAAGCAATATTTTTAAGTAAACAAACAAACAAAAGTATTGTCCCACATTTAAAAAATAGACATACCCACTTTTCTACTAAGAAAACATTAAAGTGTAAAGCATCTGCACCCATTTCAAAGGGTAGGAACTCTTCATTACAATGGTCTTTACAACTTACCTTTCCATTCTTATACCCAGCTGGCTTTGTGTATCTTTTCTGCTGGGCAAGTGAAGATTTACATCTCCTGATAAAGAAAATAAATAATGTGAGTAATAATGTACATCATTCATTGTGACAATTAGCAATAACAGCATTATTCAGTACTTAATATTGGGTCCCCTAAGTCCGAGGAACTGTATCAGATAATCCAGATATAGCTCAAACTTATAGCTTATTTTGAGATTATACCTTTCTGTTAAACTGACTTAACAATATAAAGGAGGTGGGGGAAGATGAGAAGACTGAACATTTTAATTAAAAAATGAGAACCAAAGACTCAGAGATCTGTTTCGGACTATAAATCCAGATAATTAAGCCTTTGGCTGGATGAATGTTTAATAACTTAATCCAGTATCTATGCATATTTAGGTACACTTTTCTTATGACTTTAAGTTCATCAAACAGTGTCTTAAGTCTTTAACTTGTATAGTTTTAACATTAAAAGCAATAGAAATATAAATAAAAGCATTTCTTATACTCTAGAAATAGACTAAAATCCCTCTGCTCATGATAAACAGGAATGGAAATGTTGATAGCTGGTCCTGTTCATTGCCTCAACCAATCCCTTCAGTCAGATATCTCTGCTTATTCTGTGAAGGCACTCTGCCAGGGATATGGGTACATCAGCGACCAAAAAAGAACATTCTACATATATGTCATTGACTCATACATATTCTGCTGTGGAAGGAGAAATTAGAGAATACATATAATGAATAAATAATATAGTATGTTAAAAATAATAAATATTTTGAAAACTTGAGGAGAGTTAATTGAATCAGGAATGCTGGGATGAGGAGTTAAGATGAGAAGCAGGTTGTCAATTCATTTTAAATAAGATGGAAAAGGTACATTTCATTAAAAGGTCACATTTAAGCAAGGATTTGAAGGAAGCTGGGATGTTAGGCAGGTGAATATCCACAGGAACATTCCTGACAAAGGGAACGGCCCAAGCAAAGGGCCTCAGAACGGACGACTCTTGGATTCTTCAAAGATTATTAAGGTGGCCCAGGCGGCTGGATGAAGTAATCAGGAGGAAGGTAGTAGGTGTTGAAATTTGAGAGGTAACGGGAGGCCAATCAAGTAGGATCTGTAGTCCATTACAGTGACTTTGGCTGCTTGTCTGTGTAAGATAGGAAATCACTGGGGGGTCTTGGACAGAATGATGGCATTGACTGGCTTACAGTTTCAAAGTTTCACTCTAGACACTCAAGAATCAACTGTAGGGAATAAAGGAAAGAAGGAAGCTTCTGTGATAATCAAGGAAAGCCTTCTATTGACTTAGGCCAAGATAATCAGAGTGGTGCACAGTTAGATTGAGGTTAGGTATATTTTCGTGGTAGTGCCAATAGCATTTGCTGGTATATTTATTATGCTTGTGAAAGAGAGAAAACCAGGATGGCTCCAAAGTTTTGTACTTAAACGAGAATATGAATGGAGTTGCCATCAAGTGAAGGGGAAAATTTCAGGTGAAGGAGGATGAGGAGTGTTCAAAGAAGAAAGACCTGAAGTTGAGTTGTGGACATTGATGGTTATCTGTTAGGCGTGGATATGAATTGGTTCGATGGATTGGAAATTCAAAACAGCAATCTGGTCTGGGAGAAAGGTTAATTATTGATACATAGGTGACATTTAAAGACAAAATTTGATGAAAGCATAGAAGGAAATTGTTTACATAGGCAAGGGAAGAGGATCAAAACTGAAAACCAGAATAGTCCAACATTATCAGATGAGGAATTGACAAAGTTATTAAGAAGAAGGCATGATTTTCCAGATGGGCATTGCATTAATTTTCTTTGGCTGTCATAGCAAATTACCATAAGCTCGAAGGTGCAAAACAATAGAAATTTATTCTTTCACAATTGTGGAGATCAGAAGTTCAACACGAGTTTTATTGGGCTATGATTCTTCCAGAGGCTCCAGAGGGAATCCTTCCTTACCTCTTCTAGCTTCCGCTAGTGTTCCTCTGCTTGTGTGCACACGCCTTTAATCACTGCTTCCGTCCTCATGCCGCCTTTCCTGTATATACCAAATTCACCTCTGTGTCCCTATTTATAAGGATAGTTGTGATTGAATTTAGGGCCTACCTGGATAATCCAGAATATTCCCATGTTTTAGATCCTTGACTTGATCACCTCTACAAAGACCTTTATTTTTCCTTACAAGTTAGCATTAATAGGCTTCAGTGATTCAGAATTACTTTTTGGGGTAGCTGTTATTCAGCATAAAAATACAGGTGTGCTGTACCAATTGAGCAAAAAACCTAAAAACCAGAAAATCATTCATTAAACTTAGCAGTATAGAGCTTATCTGTGTTCTTGAAAAGAGCAGGTAAAGTGTAGTCATGTGGGCAGAGTCCTGAACGAGGAGGAATTAAGAAGGGAGAAGAGGAATCAAGCACAAACAACAGTTTCAAGGAGTTCTGCTACAAAGAGGAATGAAACAATTGGACATAAGCTGAAGGGTAAACTTAGACCAATTTTTTTTTTTTTTTTTTTTTTTTTTTTTTTAGGATAAAAGAAATGTGATGGAGGTAGAGAATGGGGATTGATGATGTTGTAAACAGGGATGAGAATATCGGTGTTAACATTGTTTACTAGGTGTTACAGTTTGGAATCCCCCAGAAACACACCTTAAAATAAGAATGAGCTCAAGTAGCATATTTGAATAATGGGGGAAAGACAAGGAAGGGAAGGAAGCCAGTAAGCATGTGTTATGATAAGACGAGCACTGTGGGAAGTTGGTGCTCAGTACTACAGAGGCCTTTGGGATACCGTGTGGAGCACAACTCAGGGTTTTATCTGTTAAGGAGCAAGAGAGTTATGGTACGTTACTCACTAACTCCTGTCTGTCATGGGGTGAGGGCTGCTCCAAGGAGCCTTCACTCCAGAGCACTCCTGATCTAGCCTGTGCTTGGTCTAAACATATCCCAACAGATGAAGTCCTAGTGGAGAGAGTCATAGGTGTTGGGAATAGGAATTCTTCATTGTATGTGAGCAAAACTGAGAATCACGGGGCTACAGACAATGTTCTAATAGGAACTGCTAAAGAAAGGGAGGAAGATAGGATCAAATCTCAAAGATCAATGTAGTTCTTTTGTGTATTTGGTTTAAAAGCTTTCACATCACCTATTGGGTATCTATCTATATGAGTTTATATCTATATATTTAAATTGAGTGCAGAGGAGAAATTAAATAAATTAGTACATGGAAGCCTCGACAAAGATATCCCTACAACCCAGCATCTATCACCTTTTAAATAAATGTTAAAGATGGCAGTTACAAAAATTGTTCCAAAGCCTAACAAACTTTATATGATGGAAGTGACTACTGCATGACTTGTATTTCTATAAATATGGAAAGCAGAACCTTTGCTTCATTTAAATAGCAAAAATATTTTTGAATGTGTGCCAAAGAAGCATTTTAACCCTAGAGACATGGTTCTTAATTTTTTAATATTTGCCTTGATGATTTAACCTTTGCTGGAAAAGAAATGTTTAGTTTATGTTCAAGTCATTTGAACTAACAACAGCATTATCTCCCTTAGATAAATTTAGCATATAATGAGCACAGGAAGATGGACAGATTTTTATTACCATCTGTCTTTGGGAATTACAAGGAAATTAAATATTTTTTGTTTTCTCCAATAAACTTACTAAAAAAGAATGTCAGGAATTATCTATGGCAAAATGAAATGTGTGTATTAGCTGCTTTCCATTTCTGTTAAGTGTTTTTGTTTTACATGTTGACAATTTCCTTGAAATTGATTGATTATTAAAGAAATAAGTATATTGTGGTTTCATAAATCTATTGAAAGGAAAGTCATTACACCCTTGTAGACCTTAATAGATTTAAAAATGGCAGACTGATTCTATTCGCAATACTAAGAGACTCAAACAATGACTATATTCAATTTCTAAACTTTGCCTTTCATATTTTTAGATAAGATAATGTGTATCTTTGTGACCGTAAGAACATATTTAAAACGCTGTTGTCAATATCTCTGTCAGGAAATACACGTCTGCTCCTAATATCCTTCTTCTCTGCCCTTTGGAATTTAGGCCAATCATTACCAAAATCTCAATGTTTCCTCTTGGTTTTAGCTTCTTGCTCTAACAAAAGGATGAATAACCCCTGAGAATGCCACTTTACCTGCAAATCTCTTAGGCACTGTATTAGTTCTCATTCTAGGAAGTTCCTCCTACTTTTCATTTCATGAATATCTGAGCCCCATTAATTCCATCAACTGTACATTATCTTCAGTTTCATGTATTTACTTTTTTAATAGCTGAAATTCCATAGTCAATCATTTTTATGACTTCCTCTCATATTCTCTTCAACTCCATTTCTTTGCCCACTTTGTAGTGCTCATATGACAAAGTAGCCCCAATTAAATACAAATTTCTGCCTAGTAAACATCCAAATCTCTGTAGTAGAACTTGGCTGAAGTACCATATGTATCCGTAACCATGTTTTATTATATATTTTTAGATTTCTCAGTATTATTAAATACTTAAATTTCATAATTTTCCCAAATGTCTCTTAAACATCTTTTTTCAAACTTTTAAAAAATTGAAGTGTAGCTGGCACATAATATATTAGTTTTAGGTTTATAACATAGTGATCCAATATTTTACACATTATAAAGTGATCTGTTGGTTATTAACTACAAAAGTGTATCCTTCATGCAATCTGGCAACCTCAAGTGTGCCCTTACTGCTGTCCCCAAATCTTATTTTGTATACTCATTATTCACTCTACCTCTCACCAGGGGACTGTTTCATAACACTCTACATTCTTCCTGACATTAAATTCTACGTCCCAGTCCATCTCATCGGAATAGACTGATTATATTCCTTCTTATTTCACAAGGAAAACAGGAGCAGTAGAAGAGGACTTGATCAGAATGCTATCATCTTATCTATTGAGGTACTCGCATGCAACACCACATAATATGAGCTCTTACCAAAATAAAGAAGATGCACTTTTTATCATTTTAAGCTGTTTCTACATGTGTTTTACATTGGCAAATCCTATTTCATCTTGTTCCTGATTTTAGAACTGAAATAATTTTGAGAGGACTGACAAAGTCTTTGTGTCTATGGGTGTGTGTGTGTGTTTCTCAGAGGGGTTGTTGTAGTTTTTAGCAGATTCAACTCTTTAACCTGCACAGGTGTCATATAGGACTGTAGAAATCTTCACATATTTCATTGCATAAAAACTACACTGCTCAAAGGAAATTAATCAAAGATTCTTAGCTGTGAAATTGTCTACATTTGAAATCTGCAATGGGTGTTGTATGTCACAATATTTTGTCTCATCCACTTTCTCTCTTCTTTCTATGTGCTTATTTTTTCCTACTACTGCTAATAAATTGCAATTAACTAATTCAGAATATTTTTCATTTTGTATAAGGACCACAGTTTAATGATTATACGGAAGGTGGCTGGTAAAAATTGAAAGAAAATAACACACTTTATAACTGAAAATATTTCTTTACATTTATTATTTTAACATATAACATATTCACATTTTAAAAAATCTACCTTACTAGACTGGAAGTTCTGTAAGGAAAGAAATTGTGTGTTTATTTTTGTATACCTCACCCAACCTAGCAAAATGTCTGGATCCATTGGTTAATCGTTTTTCAATGCATAATTTACCAAAGAAAGGAAATACAGCCATTGTTTATTTAAGAATTAAACTCAACTGTGAATGATATCCTTATGATTTCTCATGCATTCCTAAAATTCTGGGATTTTATAAGATCATGCCACTATATTTTATCAAAATGCCTTTTTACATAGTTTATTATTGATCTTTTAGATGAAACGTGGTTAATGGGAATAATGGGAAATATAGCTGTTTTCTCTTTTAAGCACATGAAATACAGTGAAAGTAAAAGGTCTTCAGAAACGTGTTATTCAGAACTAACTCAATGTGGGATTGCTCTATTCTAACATTACACATGATTAATGGGTAGTATAATTCCCATGTGCATTGTCACATTACAGAGTTCCATCAATCCAAAATTTTATTGTTAATGGCAATGAGCACTGTGTGTAATAGCTGACACATTAGCACAGAAATGCTTCTTTTTTGTCACAAATGTATTGTTGAAGCTGTTTAATACTTGTTTGCTTACCCATAATGGTACAAAATGCATCTATAATTACTGTCATGGGGCTGAGACTATACCATCTGGTATGAAATAGAAATGTTTGTATCTAAGCTTACTAGAGCAGAATATATATTCTGAGCCATTATTGTAAAGCCATTCATTCTATCTAATAACTTCTTCACTATATGAGCACAGACTAATGAGTATAAACACAGTTGGGGCTGGAAAAGTTTAAGAAAATATTATGTTCTATAGAATGTGCTTGATCTCTCAGGAAAAAAAAAAGTTTTATCCTCAGCACCATTTTTGATGCTACTTGATGTCCAAAAAAGATTTGCCCCCTTGTGAATATCAGACCATCTTTAAGTTAAATGAGACATCATTTTTTAACCTGAATATTGCTTGTGGGTTACCTCCTTTTTATTTCAATAATTACATTATCCTAGGTTTACATTATTTCCCTTTCCTCTTAGTAAAAAATATTGAAAGCCTTTTACCTCTTTCATGTATTTTCTGCCTATAGAACATCCTATTATAGAGAAAATGGAGTCATATTTTTTTTAAAAAAGCACACCAGAACAAGATATCCAAAACCTACCCAAGGAAAATCATAAAATTACCTTATCCAGAGATCTCTGTGACATAAAAGAGATGTGAACAAATAGAGAAACAGTTTATTTTCTTGAATAGAAATGCTCAAGAGATATTATTTCGCCCTGAGGCAATTTATGATTTAATGCTACTCATTAAAATAACCAGAGTTGTTTTTCTGGAGATAGATAACGTGATTATAAAACTTATTTGGAAGAACAAGCCAAAAAAAAAAAAAGTAAACAGAAAAATACTGAAAAAAATGAGTGAGGAGAGGATAAGTAGTCCTGCCAGATGTTAAAATATATTTTAAAGTGTATATATTTACAGTGGTGTGTTATTGGCACATGAGCAGAATGATTGGCTGACAACAGAACAGAAAATTCAGAAAATTAATTTCCCCATTTTATGTGTCTCTGGTGACCATGTTTGCATTTCAGATCAGTAGAGGTATTGACAGACGTAAATAATTGATGTAGACATAGTGGATTAGCCATAGACAACAAAATAAAAATTAAACCCATTCCTGCGTATGGATGAATTTCAAATGGGTCAGAGTTAAATTCAAAAACCAAACCAAAACAAAACAAAAACATAAAAGAACTGGAACAAAATATGAATAAATTCCACTTGGCTCTTCTTTCTGCTTGGCACTCTTTCTTCCCTGGGCTGGCCTTCACTGATCTCAGTTTGGCTTCATCACATGTCTGCAGTCAGATGATGAGTTAACGGGGGGAAGGGCTGGCTTCAGATGGCCTATCCCTAGGTCTGAAAGTCAGCTGCGGTAGCAGGTCTCTCACCATCAAGCCAGCTGGTCCGGACTGGGCTGAGTCTCAGTGCAGGAAGATGGTTAACTCCCAACATGCAAGCATTTTTCAGCCTATGCTTGCACCTGTCACCCTTACCAATGCTTCATTGGCTATTACATTGCAGGCCCCTGAGTCAACCCAGCTTGAAGGGGTGAAAAACAGACTTCATTTTTTTTAACGAGAGAAGTGAAAGCTTGTGATCATCTTACAACTACTGAAAATGAAGAATAAACCACCCTAGCCATGTATCAAATCCAGAACCACTAAGGGGAAAGATAGATAAATTTGATAAATTGACATAAATTTTTTTCAATTTCATGGTAAAATAAATCATAAGCAGAGTAAGGAGAAATCTAATTGGTAAAAGACATTTTTGTCACATATCGCAGACAAGAAGTTATATTCCTACCGTAGAAATATCTTCTAAAAATAGACACACAAGCACAATCAACCCAATGGGGGAGGGCATTAAAAAACGTGAATTACAGAAATAAAAAGGCAGTTCACAGAAAAAGAAATGCAATGTAAATGGTTCTTAACAGAATCTAACTATGTTCAACCTTCCATGGTAAGAAAAATTAATATAAAAGTATATTGAAATATCAATTCTCACCTGACGGATTGGACAAAATCTAAAAGTTTAAACTCAACCTCTGTTGGTGAGAAAATAGTTCTTCTATGAAATGTTGGGAATCCCAATGCTACATATCCAAGGAAGAGACTTGAGGAATATTACCAACATAGCTTGTGTCTCATTCGATGCAACATCTCACTTTAAGGAATTTATCTTAAATATAAAATGTCAAATATATGAACAGACAAATGAACAAAGCTCTTCATTGCAGAACTATTTTTCATTGAAAAGACTGGAACCAACCCAGATGCTTATCACAAAAATAGTTGATTGAATAAACATCCACACAACAGTGAATGGAAAGTAAAGAGAAATACTTTTTATATTCTTCCATTGGATGATTATTTGGATCTGGATATTAAAAAAATTAACCTATATTTTACACATTAATGACAGTTAAGGACGCCTGGATGGCCCAGTTGGTTAAAGGTCACCTCTTGGTTTTGGCGTGGGTCATGATCTCAGGGTCTTGACATTGAGCCCATGTTGGGTTCCACGCTCAGTGAGGAGTCTGCTTGAGACTGTCTCTCCCTCGCCCTCTGCCCCTCCCCCTCCTCACTCTCTGTAAAATAAATAAATAACTCTTTATATTAAAAAAATTAATAATGGTTATGCAATTGGAAATGGTAACACTGGATATTTTAAATCATTAAGACATTAATAATTATTGTTGATTATTTTAGGGGCAGTAATGGTACCCTGGCTATTTTTAAATTGTCCATAAATTTAAAGATACATACTGCAGTATTTAAAGTTCAGATAATGTATGTAGGATTTATTTCAATAAAAAATGATGGAAGAATGTGAATGAAGATATTGATGATTGGCTATAATTAGTGATTTTTGAAAATAGTGTATGGATAAATGGATAATTTTATGTGTGTATAATGTATGTGTGTATGTATAATTTTTACATAATATAACAAAACAAAACAACAATCATATTTACTTTCAAATATGATGGAAAAGTAAATATTATTAGTATCACTTTATACCAAAATTACTCAACCAGTATTTCAAATGAATGCCCTGAGATAGATTTGCTAGGGATTTTATACTGGGAATTTTGTTTGATTTTTTAAAACAAGCTTGAAGTCTGCAGAGTTTTGCACTCTTGACCATTCATGGAAGCTTAATGTAAGCCTCTTCTATTTACCCCTGGACCCTAAACATTTAAAAAAACAAAACAAAACGAAAAAACTTGTGGAGTTATTTAGAGAACTATCAACAGAACCATTTGACTTAATTTAAAATTTTATATTGCACATTTTCAAACAAAATTGGATAGTATAGATAATTATATTTCAGAGTTATAGCAGGTATTTTGAAAGCTTTAATAGTATCTCTTGAATAATTCAAAATTTATTTTTATAACTCCACAAAAAAGTATCATTATCTAAGAGCATTCAGTGCTAGAGAAATAAAAGAGGCAGTGTTTATTAATGTTGCCTTGAACTTAGAGGCATAAGCCTTTTCTTAAAGGATCACTAGGCCCCCGGTAAAGGGTTGGTGGAGAGTTGTCAATTTCTCAAAGGAAGAAAGAGAATGATGGCTCTAAGAAAAAATAGCAGCCTTGCCACAGGACCAAAACCTGGCAGACTGGAAAAGAGGCAGCAACCAGAGATCAATAGCAGTATCATTTATAAATATACAAATAAGTACCCTACATAATGTAAAAGTATAGAGATTCATGTTTTAAGAAGGGTTAAACATGAGGAAATATTTAAATATAATTTATAATAATAATGGATCTGAGGACTAAAAGCATGAATTTTCTGAATAGATACTTAGTAACCATTTGGCAAAAATCAGAATACATCTTAATCAACAAATAAAGCCCTTAAGTAAACTAGAATTAGCAAATAATTATTTGCATTATATGTATGTGTATAGATATGTGTGCATAAATGTATATATATGTACAAGTGTGTATATATGTATACATGTAGGTGTGTATATATATGCATAAATATATATACATGTATGTGCAATTTAAATTACACATCATGAAGGTATGTATATATTTATATCTGTGCAATACAAACATATACTTTTTACATATATAAATGCAAATATCTGTGTGTGCCTTTCTGTGTATGTCTGTATTAGTCCTTAAGCCAGAATCATATTTAATTGGTTTAATTTTAGGCAGTCCCACTAACATCAGGAACAAAAGAATAACCAAGATGTTTCTATATTTAATATTGGATATGATGGCCTATAGACTTTTATCCAGTAGAATGATGTGATATGTATAAAAGTGTAAGCAGGTTTTATAACTATCATATCTAAGCACTTATCAACATCAAATTTTAAATATTATTTATCTATTCTAAGAGGATCAGTTAAAAATTGTGACCACAAATAAATTCACTAAATTACTGGAGTATAAAATTATTATGCAGACATCATTAACTCTCCTATATAAACTTAATTTGAAAATGTAATGGAGGAAAACAATGAAAGCTAAAACATCTAGACATAACTTGCATCTAGACATAAACTTAATGAGAAATGTTCTAGATTAAATAAGAATTCACTTGGGAGGTGGGCAGGGGGATGGGCTAAATGAGTTGGATATTAAGGAGGGCACTTGTGATGAGCACTGGGTGTTGTATGTAAGTGATAAATCACTAAATTCTACTTCTGAAATGAATATTACACTACGTGTTAACTTACTAGAATTTAAATAAAAAACTGAAACAAACAAAATTAACTTTAGTACACCTCTGCATAACACAAAATTAAATTTGAACAGAGGAAAAGCTACCTATCATTTTCAAGAGAAAGAATAAACATCACAAAAATGTCATTTAGTTCTTTATTAATACATTCAAATGTAACCTAACACATTTCTGAAATTAGGCAATTTTAAAATTTATGAGAAAAATAAACAAAAATACTATAAAAATCTTCTGAAACAGTACAGCAAAGGGGGTGGAATGTCCTCATCCAATTTAGTATTACATGGTACAAATGAATAGACAGTATTTTAACATAATATAAATTCCAAAAACAGACCCAAAGACTTGCAGTAATTTAGCATATATTAAGTTAGAATCTCAAATCAGTGGTGACACAGATGTACTTTTAAATCTGGTTGTGGGAAAACAAATATATTAGAAAATAAAACCATAAAATCTAATGCTATGTAAATTTTTATATAAATTGGAGTGGCTCAGGTATTTCTAAACATTACTAAAAAACCAGAAATAACAAAGTATTCATGTATTTGACTACAGAAAATTATATATTTCCACACGACCTTTAAAAAAAGACTCCAATCAGAAACAAATATCAAACTAGAAAAAATAATTTAAAACACATATCACAGATAAAGCGTTAATTTTTCAGATACAAATGGCTCTTAGACATCAGTAAGAGCAGAGCACATGTCCCATTCATTAGTAGAAATCACATAAAGGAGATAAATAGACAAGTCTTAAAAATATATAAATGGTAGTGAAACATATGAGAAGGTACTCAACCTCATTCATAATACAACCAATAAAAATCAAAACTGCAAGGAGAAGCCGTTTTTCACCGGTGTGATCAGCAGACATCCACACCTGGCAGCACATCCTATCTGTGAAGTCGTGGAAAATCAAACCCTCTCCAGCATGGCTTTTGGGAATGCAAAATGATGTAAACCTCAGTGTGGGGAATTTGTCATCCATTAAAATTAAAATTAAATTAAATTTTCCCTTTGATTCTGCAAGTTTCTTCTGCAAGTTATCCTGTGTTTGTACATCCTTATTTGTTACAGTGTTCTTTGCAGTAAGAAACAAAACAAAGGGAAAAAAATCAAACAAAAAACTAAAAAAGACAAGCAAACCGTAAAAACACTCTTAACCATAGAGAACAAACCCAGGGTTGCTGGCAGGAAGGTGGGCAGGGGGAATGGGTAAATGGGGGATGGGCGTTAAGGAGGCACGTGTTGTGATGAGCCCTGGGGGTTCCCTGTAAGTGAGGAATCACTGCATTCTACTCCTGAAACCAAAATTACGCTCTATATTAACTAAGAGTAATTTAAATAAAAACTTAAAAGAATATTTATCTTTGGGGATCTTCTAAAATAATCTATGCTATAACCACTTACTGAATATTCAATAGCAATACAAAAACAATGAGAAAGATATTAAAAATATTAAAAATATTTTCAGGACATATTGCTAAGTGGAAAAATACGATGTTGAACAGAACACATAATACACTGCCTATTGTGAAAGAAGGAAGAAAATAAAACATTTTTCATTCACATAAAGAAACATTAGAAAAAATTCCTGAAACTTAAAAAATTGTTCCCTTCAGGGTTTAGAGAGTAGGTATGGGATTAATGAAACTGTGGGTGGGGGACAGAGTTCTCACTCTATACTAGTTTATATTATTTTTCTTTTAAGCTATGTAAATGTTTAAACAATGTATCTCCTCTTCTGAAAAGTAACTTTGTAAAAGACTCCATCCCAAATATTGGATGACGTGATAAAAGGTGCATGGTTTGAAAAGAGCCCCTAGGGGCCCAGTAATTATTGAACACTGAGAAAGGGTAACTGTGGATATAATTAGTTAGCATGTGGCCTCTGTAGTGATAGAAATTGCTCCTCTGCCAACTGTAAATAGTTCTGTTCTGAGCACAGCCTTATTCTCAAGGAGTCGTTTTGCAGTGTCTGAGCGTAACCAGGCATCATAAGGCTCAGCACATTTTTTAGGCAATCAATCATTGATGTACCACAGCCAGAGATGACTTCTAATTTGCTCTCACGAACAATTGCGCATGGGGATTTTTATAATTACTTTATCATTTGGAGGCATATTTTACATAACACTATGAAAATGACAATGCTGCCAGCTTTCACTGGCAACACATGGCAAAGATGACAAGGCCTGGCGGTTCAAACTGCTAGGCTGCTTGTTTTTACTTCATTTTGATAAATTCTGAGTGTCATTCGTTCTTTAGGTGGGTACTTCATCTTTCGAGTCGGCCTTGTACATCCTGGAATCTATCCTTAATGGGTGCCTGTCGATCACGTGAGTCCAGTCGATATTTCTAGACTGTTTTACAACTAACCCAAACCATTTCCTGTTACAGACGTAGCCACTAGTGCACAAGGGGGAATAAAATAGAAACAGTTGGTCCAGAATCTGTAGAGATTTTCAAATTCTACTGTGTGTTCCACATCACAAAAGTAGTAGTAAGCAAAGTCTCAGTGCAAAGCATGAGTAAGAGCTGATTTGAGAAACATGGTTATAAGCTCTAGGATTGGGATAGCTGATCTCAAGGCTTGATGTGGTTTGAAACCTCTCCCAGTCCAGTAAATAACCACGCACATATGTGCAACAAAGTGTGTAACATGGAGGAAAACATTTGAAAAAAGCCAATTTTCCTTTTGTCCCATGCTCTTTGGAAGCTCTGAGCCATTAAAATTCCCATTTGCTCTTGGTTTTATGAGCACTTCAGCAGCAACCCTTGAAAACTCCAGCTTCCTTAAAATGTCTTGCTATTTCATAACAAAATTGATTTACATATCCTAAAAGGGAAACGTATTTATATATAAAAGTATAAATGATTTTCAGATGTAGAAATCTTTTTTAAACCTATTACAACTCAATTAGCAGCAAAGTAAAAAGAAAATGCAAAGTTCTTTTTTTTTTTTTAAGATTTTATTTATTTTTTCGACAGAGATAGAGACAGCCAGCGAGAGAGGGAACACAAGCAGGGGGGCGGTGGGAGGGGAAGAAGCAGGCTCATAGCGGAGGAGCCTGATGTGGGGCTCGATCCCATAACACCGGGATCACGCCCTGAGCCGAAGGCAGATGCTTAACCACTGTGCCACCCAGGTACCCCAGAAAATGCAAAGTTCTAATCATTCAAAACCCACAACCTAGGACTGTTGTGAAGTTCTTTCTTTCTGAAGATATCTCTAGCTACAGTCTAGTATTAAGTATGTTGTCAATAAAATTACTATAATGGACCTATTGGCATTGATTCTGTATTCTCACTGCTATAGAATAGGTCAAAATTATAATTTATACTTTAAAAAAATTATTCAGTTATATAATTATTTTTTTCTATATATTTTCTAAATTTGTATATAAATACTCTTTTTTCATGATTGTTAACTAGGACTTGTCTATCTTACTTTTATTTTTCATATAACCTAGATTTCTAGTTCTCAACTATCACACTCTTTCCTAACTCATTGTGTTCTTCATTTATATTTACTGTTTTGTCATTCTTATTTCCATCCATATATTTGTGTTCTTTTTTTCAATAATTTGAGTTGCATACTTATCCAGATGGTTTAACTCTTTACTTTTTATTGATATAACCATATAAAATATAGAATTTTCTCTGAGCATCAGTGTATCTGTATCTCAGAGTTTCTGATATTAGTATTTCAATTATCTCTCTTTTCTAGAAAACATTAAAGTGTGGTTTGTCTTCTTCATTTTCTAATTCTACTGCAATGGATTCAGAACATGTTGCTGTAACTACTTTATAACATTTATTTTTACTTGTGGTTTTTTCATGATAATTATGGTATGCACACATATAATCTTTTAGGTCCACCTTATAGATAAGGTTCCTTAGATTTTCTAGTCTTCATTAATTTTTGTTCTTGCCCTCTTGAATCATATTGGAGTGAATGAGGTGCATTACAATCTTTGATTTTGTTGTGTTTCTATTATACCCTCTATCTCCTGCATTAAGAAAATGTTGCTCTCATTTTTGCTGCATAGCTATGTATGTCTAATGTGTTTAATTATGATATTATCAGTATGACGTGCAAACATTGTCTCACATGATGTTTTGGTATTAATTCTGTCCATTATTCATTCTGCTTTCTTTATCTTTTCATGTGAATACATATACTTAATCTTTTTTTTCTTTTACTCTATTAGAGCATGGTTAAGTTGTATTTTTTAGAGATAAGAATATTACATTTTTCTAGAAACAATCCTTTTAACTTATGTTTTCAATTTTAATTATTTTGAATTGTATTGAGATAATTATGATTTTTAAGAATTTCTTTGGTGTCCATAGTTGCTTTTTCCTTGATATTTCTAATTTTGCTTATTTGTGCTCTTCTCTTTCTCTTTGATGACATTAGTCAGGGTTCACCAATCTTATCAATTTTTTTCCACATTATTGTTTTTTCTTCATCAGTGCTTTATTTATTCTAGTTCCTAAGCCACAGGGAATATTTCTTCTGGCTTCCTTCAGAACAGAAGTCCCACCCCTGTGGCCCATGAATACCACTTACTGTTGGAGAGGGATGATGCCCGCAGCTTGCATGACTATTGTGTCTCTAAGGTTCTACCAGAGGCCTGGTGGCAGCAAGCCTCCCCTCTAGCTAAGTGGAGCTCATTGATTGAAAATACATCCATTACCTTTCAGCTCCCCTATAGCTTCCTGACCCAATAGATCTTTTTCTCCACTCTAATCCACTCTTCTAATGACTTCTCTTCTTTCCCCAAATTAAGTCATATTTATTGTCTAGGGGAGGAAACATTTTTGCAAAAATATAAATATTTCTCTCTCAGAAGTCCAGTTGGCCATTTCTTTCTTTCTTTGAATCTTTGATCCAGCATATAAGTGTGGGTTAGGACAAGAAGATACATCAGGATTGGATTTGTGGTGAGAATAAGGAGCAAGAGGAAAATAGAACAGGCAATCACAGATTAATCCTTCAAGATATAACTCTGCAACTTTACTCCAATATGAATTTAGCCATCCTTTATATAATGCATTCATATCAACTTAGAAAAAACAAGCTCTATGTAGGTCAGAGCTATTATTAGTGTCATTATTGATGTCATGGGGTCTATCTAATAAGTAGCATCATGATGTTGATGTTCCCAGGGTGTCTGGATAAGCAGTCATTAGTTCTCACTAGTGCCATCTCACACTGATTTTTCTTCTTTGGCTGTGAGGACTTAGGGTCACCTTAAGGGAATGTGCCCTTTGTGGCTCAATAGCCATTAGTGTAAACAGGTAATTCTGAAAAGAGTCCATGCTGATGAAATGATTAGGCTTGCAAAGTGGGGAAGACCATTATGCATGCAGGAAGTGCAGGGATCATATTGTTCACAGTAAGTCATTCTGTATGTGATTATGTTGCCTCTGAGTCTCTGCTGAGTAACATTAGTATAGAATTTTAACCAAAACAAAACAAAATAAATGATAAAAAAAAACGTTCTGTGAAAGACCTATTTATTTTTGCTGTCATTTCTCCTCTTATACAATACCATTAACCATAGTCAAAAAATATTAAATGACCATCAAATGCGTGTACAGTAATATGCTGGAACAAAAAAAAAGCTTGGCCCATAAGGGATTTGGAGTCGGTGTTTACCACAGTCCACTTTCATTTCATGACATAAAGTTGTAAAGTGTTTCCTAGTACACGATGCTCCTGTAAAACTGAGCCGTGATGAGATGGACTTTCAAGGCTCCCCCTTTAGGAAGATTTCAGCCAAATACTGGTTCTATTTCAAAACAAATACATGTTTATGTGTAAAATTCATCATTACATTTATAACATTTTTACTTGTGGTTTTTTCATGATAATTAAGTATGCAAAAAGTTATATACACACAGACATACATTACTTGGTCTTTTTTTCAGATTTTTTTCCCTGAAAATGCATGTGTGTGCACACACTCATATTTGCCTGTAGTGTTTCTTGCCTTGAATTTCATCACTCCTTTTTTTTTTCAAAAAATAACTTATTTTACTAAGTCATATATAAATCTGTATCAAGAATTAATCCAGATTAACTGTGTTCCATACTTGCAATGTTTTTATTTTTGAATGATGTGTTGAACAAACATCTTAGCAAGTACATAAAAGACTTAAAAATATTATGTTTTCCAAGAGGATGGCTATCTATGTCTCATGAATAATTGTGAATCATCTTTGTCTAAAGAATATCCACACAGTATTAATTATAGAGGGTATATAGGTTGCATGGAGGATATAATCACCATTATGACTAATCTATCAATAACATATCAAAAATAATTTGCATGTTGATTTCATTAAACTGCAGAAATCATACAGGCTTCATATTCCTGGTAAGGAGTTTGTGGCTAGAATGAGTAAGACAGTTGGTGAATGAATGTAGGTCTCATAAATGTGTTAAATGAATGAATGGTGTTGCTTGTCCACAATTTTGCTGGCTCAACCGCTACTTGTGCTGTAATTTTCAGCAGGGGCAGGTCACTTCTGCCTTATTTTATGGCACACTAGGTCTTTTCTGGGCACTCCTTGGACTCTGTCTTTCCCTCTGTCTGCTCTAGTACACAATACTCCTTAAAATTTGGCAACGATGAGATATGTTTTCAAGGCTTCCCACTTTAGGAATATTTCAGCAAAATTTCAGAGACCATCTCAATGTCCTAGAATCCTTGAAAAACAGAACAAAATTGCAACAAAATTCATAGCTATTTTCCCAGGGGATATTTTCCTCAAAAATATAAAAAAATAAATGAAATATATTGTAACAATATAATTGAATCAACATACAATTTTAGTGGAACTAGAAATAAGGATCTATACTTTCTAGACAAAGAAAGGCAACTATTGTATTTTCTTAATTATATGTGGAATTTTAAAAAGCCGAAGCCCTAGAAATGGAGAGTAGAATGGTGGTTAGCAGGCTGAGGGGCAAGAGAAATGGGGAAACGTTGATCAAAAGGTACAAAACCTCAGCTAGAAGATGAATGAGTTCTGAGGATCTAAGATACAACATGGTGAATATAGTTAAAAACATTGTAGTATATACTTGAAAGTTAAGAGAATAAATTCCAAGAGTTATCACCACAAAAAAAATGGTAATTTTAACCCTATGCTTCTATCAGGCATTTCCTTTCATGTTATAACTAGACCCTTTTTCCTGACAGATCCCGAATCTGCTGTTTCATTTCTGGCACCATCATTGGTCTCTTTTTCCCTCCTGCTGTACATAAGACAACACAAGAAATCTATAATTAAAACATCCTTGAAGGAATTCTGACCAACTTTATTCAAAAGTATTTCAGTTGGAGGAGATCTTGAGCACTGCCTTTCCTTGGAAATCAGAGTGGGTAGGAAAGAGGGGACAAGAGAAGCAATTCTCTAAAATGGTAGTTGTGGCTTAGCTTATTTCATGTCGACATTTATGTAGGAATCAAAGTGAATACCTGAAGAAAAAGATCTAGTTTTAAATGCCCTGGGGAGCTAACTAGGCAGACAAAGACGCCAGGGAAATAGAAACCATTTGAGAGTAGATTAATACTTTCGGTGCTTTAGAGATCACTAAGAAGAGATGCTATTCACGTGCACAATAAATACAGGAATATGTTCCCAACCTCATTAGTCATCAATGAAATCAAATTTCAAACCAAATACGTTATAGCCATGTACCCATGGCAAATGCTTCAATAAATAAGATGGATAATAACAAGGTTGGTACGGAGATGGAGCAATTCAAAATCAGATATTGCTGTCGGGAGGGTGAATTGGTAGAACTGCTTCAGAAACCTGCTTAATAATATTTCCTAAATTGTATATATGCATACCCCTGCAAAACACTCCTCGAAGTTACGGACAAACATGATATCTGTGTACGAGAAATGACATGTATAAGAATGTTTGTATCATCATTAATTATAATCATCTCAAATTAGAAACAACCCACATAACTATTAGTATAAGAGTGAATACATAAAGCAAGGTGTACATATACAATGGAATAAAATGTAGCCCTGAAAAATAAAGATCTGCTGCACACATTGATGAGTATATTACAAAATATATTATTAATATTATTAATATATTATTTAAAATAAAATATAAAAATATTAATTATAACATTTATATTGTTTATAAGATGACATAAAATATAATGCTTACATATTGTTTTACAATTACAGATAGTGATTTCTACCGGGGAGGAAATGTAAAGAATGGGATAGCACGTGACCAGCCTATGGGATGCTGGCGATGTCACAACATTATTGTCAAGTGATCAATGCATAACCTTGTTTTAGTGTGTATCTGTTTAAAGACACCCTATTGAAGCTATACTTTCAGTTCATTAACATTGAACTGATGTCAATAGCACTGTAACTCGTGCTTTAATGAAGCTTACCTAACACAACTGTCTTCTCTATAACGTGTCTCCCAGACTTCCTATGCTTGGGAGCCCCGCGTAGCACGTCAGCAGTATGCTAGCAAGCCATTTTAAACATTAAACATTATTTATTTAACAAAATAACCAACAAAAAGCACAAAATGTGAGGGCGCCTGGGTGGCACAGGCGTTAAGCCTCTGCCTTCGGCTCAGGGCGTGATCCCGGCGTTATGGGATCGAGCCCCACATCAGGCTCCTCCGCTATGAGCCTGCTTCTTCCTCTCCCACTCCCCCTGCTTGTGTTCCCTCTCTCGCTGGCTGTCTCTCTCTGTCAAATAAATAAATAAAAAGTTAAAAAAAAAAAACAACACAAAATGTGAAAGGCATGGCACGAATAGGAAATGACGTTAAAACATGAGAGCTAACTCAGAAAGGCAGAGTGTGACTTGCTTGGGGCTCAGGTGGGAATGTGCGTTTGGGTGACTCCTGTTTTTGCTGCTATGCAAGGGACCGAGAATGGCCGTGAACGTACTGTGAGTATTGGTTTCAGGGATTACACATCAATTTTAGTGAGCAGCTGAATTCACTAATACAGAATCCATGAATAATGAAGATAGACTCCGTGTGTGCGTGAGTGTGTAAATATATGATACATGATCTGCATTTGTACACACATATTTGTATTTTTTTTTCTGATTGTATATAGGAGATTGTTTCCTGCACATGAGCATTTTCTAACAAGTTTAACTGGTACTTTTCATTCTGACACAGAGCAGATTCCAGCTATTTCTCATCAATCTCATCCTGGAGAGGGATGAATAAACTCAGATTAGTTCATTTTCTCACCTCCTTGATGCCTGGGAGCAAGAATCTGGGGAGGCTAAACACTCTCGACCAGCAGGAATTCCTGTGGTGCTGACTTCTGTGCTAATTCCTGGGTCGTAAAGTTTTCTTCCACATTCTAGAACAAAATTTTCTCCCCCAAACAACACCCGAGATTCTATTACTGTTCTCATTCTCTTTATTTTTGACCATGATATGGTGTCAAGTCATGCTTTTTCTACCTGATCGTTTCCATTGCATGGAGTTAGCTCTCAGATTTAGCCATGTGCCAGTAGCAAGGACTGGAGCTAACTGGAGCTAACCTCTGAAACACTATCCTTTTCCTTGTGTCCAATATCTCTTCTAATTAAGAAAAAAACAAAAACACAAAAAAAGTGACAATGACATCCTGTTCCCTCTTACTTTCTGTGTCAGCCGATTTAGATTTGTTCTCTGCACTGATGGCCTCTTATAGATCAAAGAAAAAATAAGTCATTTTCTCAAGAATTTTCCCAACAAGTTTGATAACCAATCATCAATCATATAGTCTTTAGTGTTAAGTTTAGACAAGTAAATACAAAACAATAAGAAGTGTGTTATATTCTAGTTCCTGATGTTTTTTGTTTGTTTTTGTTTTGTTTTTAACTGATGCTATCAAAACACAATAATATGGTAGACTTCAAGTGAGACTATCTGTGAACAGGTCATTATCTGACCCAGTCCCCTGAGATGACAGCTTTTTGGAGTTTGTTTCTTATTTTCATCCATATTCTACTTTCTAAATTTGTCCCCTAAATTTTGCTTTCACATAGGCATTGGCCAGGGGTGGGTGACTCTTTTCACAGAGGCTTGCTAACCAGAGACACTGCCTTCCTTCGATGTCATAGACTTCACCAGATGCTGCGCTGGAAACAGCTTTGTCATCTGAGAGACTTGCTGTGTATGTGAGACTTTCATCATCAGGGCAGGTGGCTTAAGGATGGGCACTCAAGCAAGAAGGAAAACAGGGAAGGAGGCACTGAGGGAAGAATACGGAAATATTACCACTCTGACCCATGGTTACTAGAGTATTCTGAAATTCTTGTTTGCACGCCAGCGTGTGACTCACAAAGCAACAACAGTTGAGGTGCACCAGAACACAGCCTCTGTTTCTTTAGTATCTGTTCCCCGGACATCACCGAAATGATGTAACGTTGAAGACATGTCTTGTAGGACGCCCAGCTGTGAGAAGGAAGCAACAGTTAGGACGTTAGCCCACCCGAGGCTCAGGGGCTCCAGCCAGGTCTGAGTCTGAAACCTTGGTGCTCCCTCCTTGCCTGATGCCCAGTCCCATGTAACCTACTGGCTTCTGTATTAAACCAGGAGTACCTCAGTTGTGTCTGCGCATTTAGCTGGGAACCTGCCCACTATAACGAACTGAATAAACTGTTTATACACATAAAAAATAAAATATAAAATGATGCTACCAAACCAATTGAATGATTTCAGCTAAATTCATTTTTGTGTCTATTTAATAGATATTTGCGTTTTCTTTCTCTCTGAATCTGCATTGAAAGACCCTGCCCAAGCTTATATGAACATTCATCACATTTACTTCCTAAAAATTCAGTATTGAGTCCAACTCTTTAGGAATACTCTCCTTCCTCAAGCGACCTGGCAGAGTTTTTCCTATCTTGCGTTTATTTTAATGACTGAACGCTCAGTTTATCATATCTGCAATAATAAACATAGCTCTCTAAAACTAACGTTACTGTTTTTCGGGGTGCTTTTCTGAAGGAAGAACTGGCTGAAAGAATAAAACTAATGATGGGACAGTTTTCACCTAACATTTGTGGAACCCATACAATATTCGATGTAGGTGATAACCAGAAGCTTTACAGAATATTAATCCGTTTACTTTATGCCACAAGTTTGTTTAACTCTCTTTAAGTGCACGTTTCTCAAGTCCTTTTACTTTCATATTCTACACTCAAGATTATTCTAAAGCGTCTCATTTTTTACATGCCTGTTCTGTTTTTGGTTGTTCTTCTCTTTGTTCTTGCCCTGTGTCACTTTCCGCAGATTTTTGGAGCAATTTATAGCTCAGTGAAGGGTAATTGGAGTTTTATGACCGTCAATTATGTAAAGAAGTTGACCAAGATATCTGGTACCTGCGTCCATAACCGCAGCATCGCACTGAACCTCGTATTTCTAGAAGACAGTCGTTCTGGAGTAAAGTGGTTCTCTCTATGATAGACTGACTTCCCGCCATCTGTGTCTCATGTCTAATGTCTCAATATCAAATGTAATTTGTTAGAGTGGTATTCTCTGGATTCCCAACTGAATTCATCTTTTTCACTATTTTCTCTCATATCACTTTACTTTCTTTCATGCACTTTGTACCACTGAAAAAGAAAAAAAAAAGAGTTTTTAAAATACTGGTATCCCCACGTGGATAAAAAATTTGTAAGGGCAGAGATTATTCACTGTGCGTCTCAGTCTGTTCAGTTCAGTCTGCGAGAACAGAAGACCACAGACTAGGTGGCTTATAAACAGTAGAAATTTATTTCTCTTAATTCTGAAGGCTGGGAAGTCCAAGGTCAAGGTACTAGCAGATTTGATGTCTGGTTAGGGCCCACTTCCTTGTTCACAGAAAACTTGTATCCCCACATGGCAGAAGGGTCAAAAGAGCTCTTGAGGGTCCCTTTTATAAAGACACGAATTCCTTTAACGAAGGCTCCACCCTCATGATCTAATCACCTCCGAAAGACCCTGCCTCCTAATACGATGACATTGGAGGTTAGGGTTTGACATATCAATTTTAGGGGAACATAGTCATTCCATTGCATTTTGCATATTGTTTTCTTCACTATGGTGTGCCCATGTCCAGCACAGAGCCTGCCCAGTGCACAATATTCAAAGTCGATTGCTTCATAGAATCTTTTAAAAACAGTATTTGTGAAATAACTAGATGTCCATACGTGCTATTCAGGAAACTCATCTCTAAGCTGTTCATAGTCTCTTTCAGCCACAGCCTCTTCTGCCCTCCCTGCCAGTGAGTCTCCAAGGCGCCACAGCACAGGCCGCACCACTAGCACGCACACGTTCGTAGCCACAGTGCTTGCAAAGACTCAAGGTGAGCACAGGCCCCCGTGGAAGAAAGAAGGTGTGTTGCCTGCTATGTGTGAGTGGGTATGTATGTAGGTATTAGCTGTAGGTGGTGTAGCCAATGAACCAGACAAACTACATAGTATCCAGGCCCTAGTTCCTGACCAGTTGTCAAAGGACACAATTAAAATGAGTGAAATTTGCAAAAAGAAACATTTTTGTCTTCTTGTATAAACTAGGATAGGATTTAGCAGTCTTTGAGCAAAAGCAGTGGGAGGCTCAGATGTAGGTTTCCCAGGATGAAATTGATACTTTGCAATGAGAGCTGCCTCATTCTGCCCCTCCAAAGTGAGCTCTGTGCCCCAAGAGACAGATGGAGCGACAGAAATTGTCTTGCGAGGACATCCTCAGCTTTTCCCAGCTGCACTGGCCTCTCGCAGTGGCTGAAAGTCTGCCATATTTCAAGCTGTTGATCTTGGAGAGGGTTGATTTCGCCCTTCCTAATTTTAAATCTATCTCCACCTAGCTGATCTAGTCCATGGTGTGGAATGTTAGGACTGAGTTTGCATTCCTCATTCTTTACAGTCCCTAATTTCCACTGGTGCTTGTGAATTCCTCTACTTTGACTTATTTGATTGTTGGGTTTAGAAGGAAAAGTCTGCATGGGTCTGTCCTCCTAGGCCCTCTCTCTTTTAGATCCTGCTGCCTGCAGATAAAGTGGAATATATTAGCTTGCCCTTTGTGTCAAGTTAACCACGGCAACTCTCCCTGGCAAAGGCATTTTGCGTATCTGGCTTCGTCAGTTACCCTTTGAGAGAATGTGTCACGCTAAAGAAATACATTATCCAGCTCATTGGCTCCATAGCCAAAGCTGTGTGTGTCTCCAATCGGCTTCATCAGTATTAAAGGATATCTTCTCTCTCCATCTATTTGCTTTTCCTGCTTTTTTCTCAGTTATCTGTGAATAACAGAAAAAAGAAGGGGTGCTCTATGTTGGCCGCTCAGAACTACACTGTGTAAGGAGCAAGGAGAATAAAAAATTATGTAGAGGGAGAATCTGCTTGGACTTTAAATAAAACATCATAAGGAAGGTGACCATTGAGTAGAGAATTAAAAAGGAGTATATTTTCACTAGACAAAAAAGCAGGTGGGGAATAAGGCACAAAAACCAGAAGCAACAAGGAAACAATCTTTTGTGTTCGGAAAACCGAAGTCAGTTTACTTATGGCAGAAATCTGGATTTCAAGGTCATGAGAAAAGGAATGCAATGGGAAAGGCAGACAATGTGCAAATGATATCTGATACTCGGAAACACTGATATTATAATATTATAAGCCTCATATCAAATGTGTTGTAATGACAGGTATTGAAAGCTGCAGGACCCTCTAGTTCAGTGCTAGCCTTGTGGTATTATTGAATATGATTTTTTCCCCATTTTCCGCCCTTTTATTGCAATATATGGATTTCATTTAACCAAATTACACGATGTTAATAATGGCGAGGACAGGGGATAAGGATTGCAATCTACTGGTGCAGAAAGTAAAAGCTTAGCTTTCAAAGAAGAGCTGATGGTTGAAAAATCTACAAAGTCTCTGGGTTTTGTTTGTTTGTTTTTTCTGTTAAACAAAGTAAGATTAGGGGGAGTAGCTGCCTAAGGAAGGCGTAAGTCAATTGTGTCCAGTTGTTCTAGGCAGGTGCAGGAAGACATTCCAAGAAAGACGTTGAGCATGTTCATTTAAAAAACAAAGTTGAAACCAAACCATGAACCAACGCCTGTTATTTGCAGCTATCAGAAAACACCACTTTTCTTTCAGGAAAAAACCTAGGGAGTTTTTGTAGAAAGGATCTGTAGGTGTTATGTGATCATGATTGGGTGAGGAATAGGGTCTATAGAAATAATGAATTTGACAAAATGACTTTAAAACCTGATGAGTTGTGGGAATATGATTCATTTTAAAATAAGTTCTCTAGTTAAGAAAAAGAGGAGAAGCTGGAGTAGCTGATCTAAAATGCCTCTTTAAAAAAATGCCTCTTAATAAGCATCAATAAAACAAAATGAACAAGGACAAACAAATAGCAGCAACAAAAGTTCAATTTCAAACCTTAAACACTAAAAAAATTCAGAAATTAGATATCTCAGCATGATAAAACATAATCCCTAAAGGAAAACATATTTTTATGTCTATGTTGGTAAATATTAATGTTATGCTAATAAGCACTATTTTAGTTCACATACTGAATCTATTTTCAAAACAAATCAGAACAGAAATATTTTTCAAAATGAGTATTAAATTAAATATAAACACAAAAATTCATTTTGTTTTTTTCTATTTATATTAAGAATCTATTTTTTCTCCAGTTTTCTTGCATAATCTAAATAACAAAGAAATGTCTAATTTATTTTTAAAAACAAACAAAAATCTCTGAACATAATTTGCTAGATAAATAATAAACCTGTTGAGGTCGAGAGTCTCACTGAATATTAATATTAAGACAGAGACACTTTGGAAATGTCTCCATCTATTGAGAGTTCCTTATGCAAGATATGATATTATTACTTGTCCAGGTAATGTATTCATCTAGCCATGTTTCCCTACATAAAATTTTAAAATAATATGAAACATTCCTATTTATTCAGTGTAGATTACATACTCTGTGTAGCCTAACTTCTCCTATATCAAAATTGATTCTTTTATGCTCGTGTATTATCCCCACTATATTGAAAACCATATAGGTCAGAAACAAATTCTTTATTAGTGTTCTATTTTTAACACTCAGCAAAGAACATGAGACATAGCTGTTAGCAAAGATGATTTTGTTGAATTAAAGATGTGATTAATATGTGTATTATTTTCAACTTCAGATGCTTGAAACAAACTGGAATTTTTTATTGTATAATAAGGTATAGAAAATATTTTCATTGGGGTACCTGGGTGGCTTGCTTAGCCAGTTAAGCATCCGACTCTTGATTTCAGCTCAGGTCATGATCCCAAGGTCCTGGGATTGAGCCCATGTTGGGCTCCACGCTCAGCCAGGAGTCTGCTTAAGGATTTCTCTTCCTCTCTCTCTGCCCTTCCCCCACCCCCACAACTCACCCTCTCTTTCTCTTTCTCTAAAATAAATAAATAAATGTTAAAAAGAATAATTTCACCAATGGCGTCCTTTCAAAAGGATAGTAATTTGTATACTCAATTTTGTTACAATTACATATATCATGACCCATTATTTTGTGGACAATAAAGGCAATGAACAAATTATTCATAAAGGTCAACAGAAGGATTAAAAGAATTTAAATAGGGTCAAGTAAAATATTCCCAAAAAAAGGTTATATTTAAAAAAGAATACTATTGCTATCCCAAATTATAGTAATTTTGACTTAGAAATCAATTTCTATCTTAACTGTATTTTATTTACAGCACTTTTTACTCATACATTAATTATTTGCTATATATCACAAATTTACCTATTCACTTAGAAAAATAAGTCAATATAGAATAAACAAAAATTACATTACCCGTTCAAATAAAACACATTCTTAGAGAAAAAAAAAATACGTGTATTTAGGTTTGGTCATTTTAATAATAAATAATGTTACCCTAGTTTAAATTTAAAAAGTTGAGAGTGCATGATACAAACTCTAGAGCTAACACTGAAAACAGTACAGAGGTATAACTAAACACTAATAGAAAAATTTAAAAGAATGAAAAAATATGTTAAAATAATTCATGTTGATATAGGAAAAAAATACAGAAGAATGAAAACCAGAGAGGACAAACAGAAACAAAATAGAAAAAAAGCATTCCTAAATCCAGATACAGGAATGATTACATTAAATATTACTGGGCTATCCACTTGAATTAATAGATATTAAAAGAATGATTAAAACAGTGAGACCCAACTCTATGCTATCTACTAGAGATGCTCATCAACGTAAGAACACAGACACTTGAAAAATATTTACAGAGACAGAGATATGACACGCAAACAGTAAATATTAGAAGGCTGGAGTTGGATATTAATATCAAAATACAGAGCATTATCAGAAATGATTGAGGACATTTCATAATGATAAAATATGAATTATTTAAAAACACCAAACAACCATAAATAAGTATGCTCATTTTAATAGTGTTTCAAAATATATAGCTCTCCCCCTCCCCTTCCCTTTCCCTCTCCCCCCTCCCCTCCCCTCCCAGTCCCTCTCCCCCCTCCCTTAGGTCCTGCCATGCCCTGGCTCACAGCTCTGCCCTTTCTGAGGAGATCTCAGCTCCTGAGTCCCAGCAGATGGTACTATCTTCACTTTGGCATCTCTGAAAGAGTCACCAAACACCTACATCCCAGCTATCATCTGCCTGGGGCTCCTGCTGCAGCTGGATATCTGCCAGCTCTGAGTCCAAACTAGGAAGGTGACTCTTCCAAGTGCATTCAAGGAATCCTGGGAGTCGAGGGCCTCTTGCTTCTTCATGCCATGTCACTGTCAGAGTAGGAACATGGTGGAACACTCTACCAGCTTGTTACCAGTACATCCAGTGTTGAAGTAGACATCTTATCTACCTGACCCTGCTTTCTGTCTTGGACATTTACTGCTCTTTTTTGAGGCATATGTGTTAAATATACTAACATTCTTCATGTCATGTGAAAATAGAAAATAAATAGAAAAGCAATTTAAATCACTTCCCCAAAATATATATATATATAAATTGACTAATACTATTCACTCTTGATGTTATAGAAAAACTGGGCAAAAAAAATGAAATAAAATAAAAACAAGAATTATCTGAACAATAAATGGAAAGACATTGAATTAAATTATAACTGAAACAGATTATAAAATTATGGGATGCAGCAAAAGCAGTGCTTAGAAGGAAATGCACATCTTTAAATGCTTAGTGTAGAAATAAATAACTGTCTAAATTTTAATAATCTTAGCTTTCACTTTAAGAAATGTAAAATGAAATAGCAACTCAGAACCAAAGTAAGTAAAAATAAATAATAGGAAAAAATCCATGCAAATAAAACAGATAAGCAACAGATAAATCAATAGAGCTAAAATTTACTTTTTAAAATAATTAACAAAATTTATATATAAAAAATGGAGAAAATCATAAATTATCAATACCAGGAATGAATGAAGGGTTATTGCTATAGATCCTATCAAAGTAGAAAGAGTGATAGAATTTGATGAATAAAGCTTCACAAATTTGATGAAATGGACAATATAATTTATTGAAATTACTGATACAAGAAGAAAACAATCCATTTACAACCACGTTTGTACACACACACATATGCATGCACAGATTGAATTTTTTAATCAAAATACAATTTCAAAAAGAAATCTTCAGAACTAGGTGCCTTGCTTCATGAATTTTGTTGAACATTTAAAGAAGAAATACCATCATTCTGTACAAAATCTTTCAAGAAATAGAAAAATAATTTTTTGGCTTTTTTCCTCAAGTTTTTATTTAAAAATTCTAGTTAGATAACATATAGTGTAGTATTAGTTTCAGGAGTAGAACGTAGTGATTCATCACTTACATCCAACACCCAGTGCTCGTCACAGCAAGTACCCTCCTTAATACCCATCACGCATTTAGCCCATCCCCCTGCCCACCTCCCTCTATCAACCCTCGGTTTTGTTCTCTATCCTTAAGAGTTTCTTATTGTTTGCTTCTCTGCTCTCTTTCTTTTTCCTTCCCCTATATTAATCTTTTTTGTTTCTTAAATTCTACATATGAGTGAAATCATATGGTATTTGTGTTTCTCTGACTGACTTGTTTCACTTAGCATAATACATTCTAGCTCCATCCACATCATTGCAAATGGGAAGATTTCATTCTTTCTGATGGCTGAGTAATATTCCAGTGTGTGTGTGTGTGTGTGTGTGTGTGTGTGTGTGTACCACCTCTTCTTTATCCATTCATTAGTTGACATACATTTGGGCTCATTCCATAGCTTGGCTATTGTTGATAATGCAGCTATTAACATCAGGGTGCATGTGGCCCTTCAAATCAGTATTTTTTTATCCTTTGAGTAAATACTTAGTAGTGCAATTCCTGGGTCATAGGGTAGCTCTATTTTTAACTTTTTGAGGAACCTCCATACTGTTTTCCAGAGTGGCTGCACCAGCTTGCATTCCCACCAAACTGTAAGAGGGTTCCCCTTTCTTCAATTCTCACCAATGTCTGTTGTTTCCTGTGTTAATTTTAGCCATTTTGACAGGTGTGAGGTGGTATCTCATCGTAGTTTTGATTTTTACTTCCCTGATGATGAGTGACGTTGAAAAGCTTTTCATGTGTCTGTTAGCCATCTGGATGTCTTCTTTGGAAAAATGGCTTTTCATGTCTTCTGCCCCTTTCTTAACTGGATTATGTATTTTTGGGTGTTGAGTTTGATAAGTTCTTTATAGATTTTGGATACTAACCCTTTATCAGCTATGGCATCTGCAAATATCTTCTCCCATCCCATAGGTTGCCTTTTAGTTTTGTTGATTGTTTCCTTCACTGTGCAGAAGCTTTTTATCTTGAAAAGTCCCAATAGTTCATTTTTGCTTTTGTTTCCCTTGCCTCTGGAAATGTGTCTACTAAGAAGTTGTTACGGCTGAGGTCAAAGAGGTTGCTGCCTGTGTTCTAATCTAGGATTTTGATGGCTTCCTGTTTCACATTTAGAACTTTCATCCATCTTGAATTTATCTTTGTGTTTGGTATAAGAAAGTGGTCCAGTTTCATTCTTCTATGTATTTTAATAGTCCATCATAACCCTAGTAATAAAATCTGATAAAAACATTACAAACATAAAAAGTACAGAGCATTGTCTCACATGAGCATAGATTCAAAAATACTGAATAGAATATTTGCAAATCAAACCAGGAATATATAAAAAGAGTCATATATCACAGCATAGTAATTTTTTCTAGAAATTCAAGATCATTTTGACATTCAAAATTCAATCAGAATATTTCACATATTAACCAAGAAAAGGATAACCTATAAGTTATTTTGCTAGATGTAGAAAAATCATTTGAAACATTAACACCCTGGGTGACTCAATCAGTTCAGCGTCCAACTCTCAATTTTGGCTCAGGTCATGACCTCAGGGTCCTGAGATTGAATCCTGCACTGAGTTTCATGCTCAGCAGGGAATCTGCTTTTGATTCTCTCTCCCCCTCTGTGGCTTGCCGCACCTTCTCTCTCTCTCTCTCTGTCTTTCTAAAAATAAATAAGTGAATCTTTAAAAAAAAAAAAAAAAAAGAAAAAGAAAAATTAATACCCATCCATGAAAAAAAAGAAAATGTCAGCAAACTAGGAGTAGACTTTCTTCATCTAACATCAAACATCCATGAGAAATTAATAGCATATACTAAGCTATGAATGGTTCATTTCCTTCCCCCTGGAATGAGGTACAACATAGGGTGTTGATACTTCAAAATTATTCTGGAGTTTATAGTCAAGAAGAAGATTAAAGTGCATAAAAATCAAAGAGGAAAAAAAATCTCTATTTGCAAATGACATGATTATTTCCAAAAAACATAAAAGAATCTGTAAAACAGCCACTGGAAACAGTAAGTTAATTTAGCAAGGTAATGGACTATGCACTTTATTTACAATACTGAATTTCATACTCCCATCATATTTACATATTAACAGTAAACAATTGGAAAATGAAAGTAATTTACTATTGATGCCAGCAGGCCAGGTCTGAGGACCCGGGGGGGGGGGTGTCCCTCTGGACCATCCAAGAGAGTCCTTGGCTTCAAAGCAAACGTGAGCTAGCAGGAGGTGAAAGAAACATATAGAGAGAACAGATACAGACAGAGTGAGTGTCCAGGAGCCTCAGAAAGGAAAGGAGGGAATCTCATTTTTGTTTGGGGTCTGGGGTTTTTTACTGAGGATGGAGTTCTGGTATACTCATCCTCTCAGACATCCAGGAATGGATTGGAACAAAGACAAGGGCTCAGGTGTTACTCCTTGGAGCCAGGGCTTCTTGGCACTGAGATGTGTAGCTCCAGTGGTCTGGAATGTACATGTGATAGCTTCATCGGGTCATTCTCATCTGGTCCTTCCTTAGATGTTACTTATTCTGGAGAATCATCAACTCCTTGTCCCTTACAAGGAGGACATATGATATTTGCCTTACAAGGCATGCATAGGGTGGGGTAGGGGTGCAGGCTCTAGAAGCAAGAATAGAAGCTTGCAAAGAAGTAAAGGAAAAAAAACCCAGCTTTTTCTCTCATGCAGTCCCTCTGGTTTCCTGTATCACTATTGTAAGTAAATAAAAATAGTTTACTACTGTAAGTTACCAAATACTTTTTAAAAACCATTACAATTAAATTTAACAAAATGTGACCAAGATCTCTACATTGAAAATTATGAAGTGTTGATGAAAGGAATCAAAGACATTCTTAAAAGTGGAGAGATATACCATGATTCAGATGTTAATTTCATCAAAGTGATCTAATAGTCAGATGCTATTTAGAACTTTTTGGAAATGCATAGGATCAAGAATGTCTAAAGAAATCCTGAAAAATAAGGAACAAAGTTGGAAGACTTTTAGTGTATGATTTCAAGATGTAATAGAAAGCTACGTTTTTCAAGGTAGGATAGATATATAATAATTACCAAATAATTTTTATTTACTTGCCGCTATAATTTTATCAATATTTCCATGTTTTCAGAAGTGTAGTGGCTTTATATATCTCAATGCTATCATTTATGCTGCAAAATGGAACTAAATATACAATGCTATTCCTTCCCGTTTGTGCTATCACACTGCAAAATTGTACTGACACCCCCTTTGTCCCCTTATAGATTTTCTTTTTCCTCTTTCTCTCAAGAAAGTCTGTAAGACTTATTTCTTTTTTTTTTTTTCTTTCTTTTTTTTTTTTATGTTTCGGATGATTAGGACAATGGTTGTTGGAAGGAGACAATAATAACAATGCAGTCTCACTTGTCAACATACACAAATTGGTCAGGAATTTCACTGTGTATTCCACCATTATTTGGTAATGATTTGGGAAGTCAAGTAATCCATTTTAGAACTAGTATGAAACAGGCTTTCTACTTAAGATGTATTCATGAAAATATATTTCACTTATTAATTAAAATACTGCCTCCTTGGCTTATGCAAGAAAAAAAAATCTTCCTTTTACTATATGTGCAATAATCGGGCAGTATATTGTAGATGAGCTCATATTGAATTCCTAATAACCACTTTTCTCCTTTGGCCTGATTTAAACAGTATTATTATTTTAATTTTCTGTGATATCATCAGGGTTAAGTTTTTCGCTTACATATCTTGACCACTAACATGAACTTGCTAATGCTTCACTTCTGTGCAAATTATGAATGATCTAATTAAGACTGAAATTCTTTGAGATATTCAGAACAAAATGTATTGATTGACTTTTGACCTGTACTACAGGAAATGGGGAAGAATCCAATAATGATTAGTATACAGGAGTTACTCCTACCATCTGTTGATAGGATTTCCTTAAAAAAACAATAGAGACAGAACTGAGGCAACTTGTCCTGTTAAAATATTTCAGCCATTCCACTATTGACCTTCATGAAAACGATCTGCTCCTGAAGGAAGCGAACACACCACAGAGACCAGCCTGTTAGGGTTTTGAGGATTACTTTTATATTGCCAAATGCCAAAATACTAGGAATTCTAATGTATCTCAGGCAATTAAGCTTTTACTGCCTAAACTTTCCATACTAAATTTTGGAAACATATTCTCCCTTGCTGCTGTATTTTGTTAACTTAACAAATTTTTAGTAGGTTGGGATGGAAACTTATGTTAAAACAGATTAAAATCACAATGAAAACCTTTTATTTAATCATGCTGAAAGATAGGGTAGGGGATGCAGTCAAAAGAAATATTAGAAGGTACAACCACAATCATTATAAAAAGCTTAATAGAATTCATTCCTAAAACAAGCCGCCTATTTCATTTTTATGCACGATTATATGCAAAATCTTTATGAATCTATTATGATAATCTATGAGGTATGTACATATTAAGATCTCAGTGGTTAACAGAATTAGATATTCTCCCACTCCTATTCAGTAATATGTATTTTTGTCTTTAATTTGCATATAGATTTTATAGAATAAGAATTATGTCTTTGATAAAGACCCTTCCGTTTACATTTATTCCCTTACTTTAAATTCATAAGATTCAATTTAATACTTGTTTCACATTAGAGTATTCTAACATTATGCATAATTTGGAATTCCACTTTCCTAATTACTGCATTGACTGGGTGTAGTAATAGCAGAACTTGAATGAGAGACTCTCAAGCCAGACATGGTGGGTTCAGTCCTCTCGCTGGCACTTACTGGCTCTGTGGACTTACTTGGGTGATCTACATAACTGACTTGGTTTACTCTTTGTTACAATGGAGAGAATAGCATCTCATCCACAGAGTTTTTATGGTGATTATATACTATAAATCCAGGTTATCACTAGTGGCAACAAAACAATTTTCCTCGTTTTGGGGGTTTTTCTTTTATTTAGCATCAAATATGGGCCGAGTGTATTCTCTTTATTATTTGTCTAAATACCTTCTCACTCCTTCCGAGTGGGTTAGGAATAAAACAGAGCTGTCCACAGTAAGCAGGCATGTGGAGGAAGGGGATGGGGAAAGTAAGAGAAGTGTTGAGGTTCTTTCGAAGTGGAGAACGTACATATTCTGTAAGGCAGACAGGTATGAGTTCCCGGTGACTCCTGTCATGTTAAAATGCTAACCCAATGTTGTCAAAACTTCTTATTTTTTAGAAGAAGCCAGTGATCTGTATTTGTACTTGAAATCCACAGTTGTTTAAAGTCAGGAAAAACTAAAATAATTTCAGACATTCAAGAAGCCCGCATCATACGAGACAATAAAAAATGTGTGATGGCTATGGGTTTGCTACCTTGGAATTGGCATGACTAAGTCAACTTCTCAACTGAGCAAGGGGAAACTTACCACTTGCGTAAGGTCATGAAGCATAGAAATGACTTAGCTAGTATTTTAAAGTACCCTCCAATTCCACATGCATTTTTTACTGTGTCATGGCCTTATATATCAAGGTATGATCTCCAGGCCAAAGTGCAGAATTCAGATCCCCTTGACTACTTCCTCACCTTCACCACATCTCAGAAGATGCCTCTCTAAAAAACTAAAAGTCAGTTTCAAAACATTAAATTTTTTCTTACATTTTTCCCCCAAGTAGAGCTTTATTAGAATAAGCCGTAATTGTTCCAGAATTATTTCCATTGGGTAACTCAAATTACCACAAATGTTAGGGTATTAACATTATCGAAGAGTAAAAAATATATCTTTTTCACTTCATAACACTTTGATCTAGGGTTTTATTTAACTACTCAATTCAAAGTCTGTTTTTATTTTAATAACATCTGATACTACTCACCATTATTAAATACAGATTCTTTGCTGAATACTTAGAAGAATCAGCCCTCCTCTCTACTTTTCTACACAGGTACCCCACCCAAATGCATGCAGGACCGGCTAAGTAATTTGTAGGGCCCAGAGCAAAATGAAAACCTGGGGCTCCTTGTGCACAGGCGAGCTATCTATGACATGCAAACAGTGAGATGCTGTCTCCTCATTGAGCAAGTCCCACACTATCCACAGACAGGGTTCAAGGCTCGCTAAACTTGGATTAAAAATTGTTTTGGCTGGTACTGCATTTTTTCAGTTTTGTTGAGATATGAGTGGCCTATAGCATTGTGTAATTTTGTGTACAATGGGATGATATGATATATGTATACATTGCAATTACAATATTAGACTCCACATCCCCCTTTTATGTTTTCAACAACATAACAAGTTAGGATGGAAGAGAGAAAGACAAATAATGTAAATGATTAACAGGGAGATAATGGACAATACTCTGGAACATTTATATAATTCAATTTTACTATATCATTTTGAAACGAATCGAAACATTAAAAGTATTTACACTGTGATATTTAATAGAAGAATTAGGTATACAGTAATATATAGACATAGACCTATATATATTTTAAACCATAATCAAAAATAAATATGCCAGTATATAATGATCTATGTGAAAATACAATAAGTTAGTAATTTCTTTAAAAGAAATAATTATCCATTACATTATTAAACAAAAACTTTAAACTACAAAAAAAATGGTTGATAAATTTGAAGGGATGATGTCTCTTGAAACACATTTTAGGATTATCATTGAAAATTAAACATTTAATTTAACTTTAACACATACTTCAGGGAATTTTTTTTCTTTTTTAAATATAAAGGAGGTAATGATAACCATATCTTAATAATTATAATATTTTAACATAAATTTAAAACCACGCAAAAAATCTCTAGTTAATAAGCTAAAATTGAGTGTGAGTTGGTTGTTAAATATGTCATATAGTTAATGTAAATTGGGATGAAAAGATGTAACTTGTCTGAGCTAACTGACGTTCAGTCTTCCTCATCTCCATTCTCTCATGTCTAGACGATGTTCTCCAAATTATCTAGTTCTCATAAATTCTTGGAACCCATTGTAGGTTTAGGGTATCTGTACAGAATCCTAGAAATGAACAAAGATAGTAAACCACTACCAAAGAAGAATGGCTAGTTGGCATTTCTTTTTGACACAGAATTGTGTTTCTAAAATAACTATCAGGGAAGAAAGAGGAATAAGAATTCATTCTAAATTGATATGGAATAATAACCTTTTCTAATATAAGGAAACTATTCATCAGTCCAAATCCACCTGCTTTGTCTTTCCATAAATTACTCTCATAACACAAAAATAGCCTACCAGTCAATCTGAAAGTTTGGCAACCTGTGATTTTCTCTCTGTTTATTTATTTTTATAAGTATCACATGGCAGGCAGTATCTCATGATGCTGAAGGATATGGATTTATGGCCAGACAGACACGTGTTCAAAGATACAAATTACCACCTAGACGTTGTTATCCTAAGTCTTTGTCAACTTTCCAATTCATAAAATGAGGATATGCATGTATTAGGCTAAAGGCTAAGCTACTACAACCAAAATATTAATAATAGTAACAATAATAATTAAGAATAAGAGAAAGGGAATGAACCATGAGAGACAATGGACTCTGGGAAACAAACTGAAGGCTTCAGAGGGGAGGGGCGTAGGGGATTGGGATAGGCCGGTGATGGGTATTAAGGAGGGCACGTATTGCATGGTGCACTGGGTGTTATATGCAAGTAATGAATCATCGAACTTTACATCAAAAACTAGGGATGTACTGTATGGTGACTAACATAATATAATAAAAAAATATTATTAAATAAAAAAAGACTTAAAAAAAGAAATGTAGAATGACTTAATAAATAATGATAACTAAGAATTATAGATGCTAAATAAAAAAAGAATAAGAGAGAAACAAAATAAGATAAGGATTAAATTAATATTTATTTCTCCTGTATGTATCATTCCATCTGATACTCATTGAATTATTCATTATGATCATATGTATGCTCTGTATCTTGAAAATGTCTGTAACAAGTTTCTTAAGCTAATAAAAGGTGGAGGACGGAAAAGCATGGAGAAAAAGAAAAAGAACAGAAAGAAGAAAGGAGTAAACAATAAAGGAGAAGGTGATAGAGGAGGGGGGGCATTTATCTGCATTTTTCAAACTAATACTATTAATACTGCTCAATATTGAGTTGGTGAAACAATAATGTCTGTGGTTCAAAAATATTTTCTCTAGTTTTCTAATCAACTGTGCTATTCTTCTCCTTACAAAGGATGGTTGATGATCAATTAGGCCACATTCTTTCACGATTTCACTTGATGGAAATAACATTCAGGATATGGAGAACTTATGCTACCGTTACATTTTAGTAGCACTGAAACTATGTATCATTTTCTTTAGTAACATGTGTATTTTAATGGGAAATTAGGGAGAGGAGTAACAAGGAAAGCTATTTTTAGCACAAAAGTTCATTTGAAACATTTTCATTTCAGGGTAAACACTTAGAAGCAGAGAACAAAGTTTACATGCATACAAAGACACAAACACATACAGATAGTCAATAAATTTAATTAAAAACAAGCCAATGTTTTTGTATCTCATATATTAATCTGAACATAGAGGGAAACTAATATTTTGGGGTTGCTTGCGTTGTTTTTCAGATAACAAACCGGCATTGTTCAAGGGAATGAAACAATTTATCTTATGTATTAACACTTCGATTAATCAGTGAGATTGGAATGATATTTTCTTAATACTATACTGAACGTGTAATTGAAAGATTATTTTAAAGACAACGGAAAATATGTACTGAAAAATATTTACTCTCTATTTACATAAAACTCCACCAAACTCTAACTGGATAGTCAACAAATTGATGTCTCTACATTCTATGTGCTTAGAATTGTATTTTATGTTTTGAAAAATGTGGAAAACAATTCTAAAATAAATTTTGTACGATATTATTGTTAGGGGTGTGTCTGCGTTGTGTGCATGGAGGTCTCCATCCTTGGACTCCCCATAGAAGATTTGTGGGGGGATCCACTCTCATATACAGACAGCCAGAAGGAAAGTAGCAAGCACAAAGCAGTTTATTAAAGTGAATGTACACTCTCCAGGTGGGAGAGGTGGAAGGTTCTGCCTTGGTTGCTCTGGAACTGGATATTAGTGGGTCTTGGGCTGGGAGGAGCTGCGACATACAGGGGAGTGGTTTCTAGTGGAGGCTGCTTTCAATCATTTGGGAAACTCCTATCACAGGTTGGAAGGGGGAGTTTGGACCCTAGAATATTTGTACCTCTTGGCAGCCTTTCTGCATTGGGGGCGGGGGACAGTAAAATGCTGTGCAAATGTATTATGATGAGTCTAGGGGTTGCTACCTAGGTTCCATGAGGCAAAGAAATATGCTCCCATAATAAACGAAAATAAAGAATAATTGAAAAGACAAATGGAGACCTTTATAAAAATAAACAAAAACAAAAACAAAATAATTAAAATTAAATTTAAATTAAACAGAAGGGAACTCTCTACCTGAAAATGGAATCTAAAATCTGAAAAGAAACCATCATTGGATAAGCTTGAGTGGAATGTAGATGACAGAGAAAGTAAGTAAACCTCTAGATACATCAACAACAACAAAAATCTAATCTGAAGAAAAAGACTCTTGAAAAGAAGATTAAATTAAAAAAACAGATTGTCAGAGTTGTGTGGGATGGCTTCAATACATTGAACATATTTGAAATTGGAGCCCCAGAGGGGAGGAGAAAGAGAGAATGGGACAGAAAAATTAATTTAAGCAATATTGACTGAAATGTTCTAAATTCGGCAAAATACTTAAATTAATAGATTGAAGAAGCTTACGGAACTCCAAAAGGGAAGGATGAGTCACCATATCATAGTCAACTGCTAAAAAGCAAAGATAAAGAAACAACCTTGAAAGCAGCCAGAGAAGAATAAACAACATGGTTTCTCTGGATGCTTTCATTTCTTCAAGCCCTCGATACAGTGGGTTCTCCATATTTAATGTTCAAAATTACAGAATTTAATAATAATTTCACATATGCTGTTTAGATATCACGTATTCCCATTTTTATAAAAGAAAAGATGCATCAGATACATATTAAGTGGAAGAACATTATTAAACCCTCCTTCTATAGATTCAGGGGCAAATTCAGGATTTTCCCTCCTTTAAATGTCAAAATGAAAAAGGTGAAAGAAGGAGAAGGAGAAGGAGGAGAAAAAGAAAAGAGAGATGGGGCTTTTTCCATATCCAACAAAATTCAGTGTTTGGATTCTTAAATTGTAAGTGGTGAGATGTGAGCAAGCAGTTATTGAAATATGTGTAACAGTATAAATAGGTCTTTGGAATTTGGGAAGACTGAGAGGTGTGAGTCCAGCTCTAAGTGACTCAAAAGAAGAGTAATCAGCTTTTGTAATGTTGTCCTTTTCTGTGAGATACAAGAGGGGTAATTGGAAGTCATGAGAGAAAGGAATAGAAATGGTCAGGTTGGGAGAGAGACTTTCATCATCATTAGAATTACCAATATTATTATAATTATCCTCATCATGGTTTCCTTCTTATCATCATTCTTCCTTAGTGAGAATCCGCCGGAAGTAAGGTAAAAAGATGGGCTAAACCTTGAACAATAAGGTTTTGTTTATTATGTTAATCCACTGCTACTCTACTGTTACTTGTAATTTCACAAACAATATAACTTTGCTCTCATGGTTCTCTAAGTCTTCGTTCTACGTCATGGTTGAACTTTCTTTTTAGATTTTTTTTTAAGGTATTATGTTCAGGCATTATTATGTTTCAGAACATTTAATTTTAGTAATTATGAAATAATTGTAGTATAGTATTTATAATTCAAGTTAATAAAAGTTCAGATTCAGATTAGGAACATTTTTAACTTTTGGTTTTTTGTTTAAAACCTTAAAATGACAAGTCTCTCATTTTAACTTACTGAAATAAAGAATTTATTACAATTGGAAACTTACTGGTATTTCAGTCCTGTTATTGGTTTAGTCTGTGGTTTGAATTGTTTAATAGATTTTCAATTACTTCAACTCAACATGAAAAATCAGCTTTGTTTTCCTTCTTAACTTATGTAAATCACAATAAATTCTCCTGCACTCCTGTGACATATTATCAATATTCCTTTCACTATTTAACTTTATAAATAGAATAGCCAGTCCACTGGTCAGTTATCGTATTGATCGACTTTACTGCATCTTAGAATATGTATTCAATTCTTGCCTAACCTATTAGCCACTCACACAAAGCTTATATTTCATGTTATTAAATGATTCAAACCAAAGACTAAACTAATAACAGGACTGAAATACCAGCAAGTGTCCAATTTTAATAAATTCTTTATTTCGGTAAGTTGAAAGGAGAGACCTGTCAATTTAAACAAAAAGCCTCGATTGTATTACTAATGTCATAATACAGGGTTGGATTCTTTTTTTTTTTTTTTTGATATGCATATGTAACTTCTAATTAAGTAAATCAAGCAGTTTTCGTGATTTTAAAAGTTAGAATATTTCCAGATTTAAAATTTTCTCATTGGATATGTCCTAATAAAATGTGAATTCCAAATGTGGCAATCTGAAAACTGATTTTTATTGTGATCAGGAACATGCATTTTGTTTTAAATATATATATTAAATACATATATATTTAATATATATTCTTGATGTAAATGTTCCAAAAAACGAAACATGTTTTATTTTAATCTATTTCTTTTATTTTAATCATCTGGATTGGTGTGACCCCAATTCACAGAGTTTCATTTATTGGAACTGGGTTCTGGTGCCATATCAGAAGGACTCACAATGCCACATGTTGACATAAGCTCAAAACAAAACCATGACCCAAGATACACCATCCTTGAAGATTCATAATACGATAGTCTTTATTTTATTCTTGGGATAACAACTTCTTCATGTGAGGGCACCCTATTTTGAGAAACCATGCTTCTGAGTTCAAAATAGAAGCACAAGTACTTCTCAGGTAACAATTTCAAAATTTGGGATAATAAAACATCCCAGTTCATTGCTGAACTTCATCTTTGGTCCAATTACAATAAAATACACATAAAGCTCAAATCCAGCCTAGGGGAAAGGGAGACTCCGAGTTACTTTCTTTTCCTCTCAGGCATCTTAGCCTGAAGGTGTGGATGCCGCTGTAGACCTTCCTTTCCAGTTGCCTATGTTAAAGGTTAGAGAACAAAAGAGCATCCAGTCACTTAGGAGTTTGCCTCTTGTTAGTTTGGAAGGGCCACCGCTGCAACTCAGAGAGGTCCTTAGAGAATGAGGAGTTTCTCTGACAGCATAATTTCCCCAGTATCAAATTCATTTTGAGGAAAAATTGTCACTTTCCAGTTGATCAGGGGTCACAGGTGGAAACAGAGACCACAGAGCATCATAATTGTTCCCTACAGGTGAAGGCTCAGTTGGAGTGTGATTGGCAATGGCAACAAGACAAAGAGCTTCACCACTAAAATTCCATCAGAGAAGTTATTACAGTGTTTGGCTTTATGGATTCTGTCGAAGAGAAATGACTTTAGCTGCTGCCGACTGCTAGCTGTAACCCCTGCCAAGTTCTATATAGAGGCTAGTAGAACAGCTTGTTGAAATTTCAATAGAGCCTGACTCAGGGGGAAAAAAAAGAGTAGTGCCATATAGTCTTCATCTGAGCTGCATCATGACTTTCAGAGAATTTAATATATAGTCTGTGTTTATGTCCAAGTATAAATCCAATTTGAGAAATCCCCAATTATATAGTTCTCCCAGGCACTTGCCTTGATACAACTTCACAATCACATAAAACTTGCCTAGTAAGTAACTATTTAAATCTAAAGAAAACCGTTTTCATTGTGGTAGGAGGGATAAGTTTTTCCCCCCATTTCATCAGCCCAGTTATTGCTTCAGAGAAAAGAGCAAGTAGTCACTTCATCACTTTTTCGTGTGTGAATTAAAAAAAAAAATCCTTACTAATTAGGAATGGATAAAAGAGCATTGCAAGTTCCAAAAAATTGTACATAGAAGAATCAATACTTCAGAATGCCTAAAATACATCAATAAGGTCATACCTGGGTAGAAATTTACAAGGAGGAGAGTAGGCAACAGTCATGGAAGCCATATATCATGTCACACAAAAGGCATTGACTGGTTAAAAGAGGCATTTATCCAAATTTCCATTTGTGAGATAATGCTCTTCAAACATTTTTCGGACTCTTAGAGGAAAGACAGTTCAAATTTTGTTAAGACTGTCAGAGAATGTATGGCCATCTATCTCACGGAATTAAAATGTTTTCATTAAAACTAAATATATCTTTGTTGTTGATCTTATCTTCAGGTTAAAATCTTTACAAAGGAGCACCATTGGATCTAGTCCTGTGCCAGAGAAAAGCAATATGATTCTATTACCTTTTACCAAGAAAGAAGACAAATAGCTTTATTTTTAAGCATTTATTTTATCAGTCAATATATTCAAAACAGGAAAATATTTATACATAACTTAAAAAGAACATTTTTGCTTATATGTCATGATTTCTGAAGAAAATTTTGAGATAAATAGAGAAAATAACTTGCTTATAAAAAACCCACTACCCTTTACTTTGGCTATGGATTAAATCAACAAATCTAGATTTAATTAACAACATATGACGAACACATACTAGAAGGAAATCTGATCATCCAATCTACAATTATTTATTTAAATCTGAAACAATAGGCAAAGATAGCCACATGCTTCCAGGCGATACTGGCTTAGATCTTCCTTTGTTAAAATATCAGTTCAAATATTTTCTTCCTTTCTGTAAATTGTCTTTTCATATTGTTGGTTCTTTCTTTTGTTGTGAATAGGCTGTTAAGGCTGATGTAGTCCCACTTGTTTATTTTTGCTTTGTTGCCGATGCTTTCGGTGACATATCCAAAAAATTCATTGCCAAGACCAATATCAAAGAGCTTTTCCCCTATGTTTTCCTCCTGGCCTTTTTTTAGTTTCAGCTTTTACATTAAAGTCTTTAATCTATTTTCAACTAATTATTGTGAGGGATGTAAGATAGGGGTCCAAAACCGTTCTTTTGCAGATGAATATCCAGTTTTCCCAAAACCATGTATTGAAAAAATATCCTTTTCCCATTGTGTATTCTTGGATCCCTTGTCAAATATTAGTTGACTTTACATGTGTGGGTATATTCCTGGCTCTGCATTTTGTTCCATTGTTCTAGGTGTTTGTCTTTCTACCAGTAACATACTGTTTTCATTACGGAAGCTTTGTAGTATAATTTGAAATCTAGTGTGATACTTCCAGCTTTGTTTTTCTTATGGTTGCTTTGTCTAATTGGGATTTTTGTGGTTACATATGAATTTCAGGGTTGCTTTTTTCTGTTTATTTTTCAGAGAAATACCATTAGAATTTTGATAGGGATTGCATTGAATCTATAGATCTCTCTGGGTAGTATGGACATTTTAACAGTATTAATTCTTCCAGTCCATGAGCACAGGATATCTTTTTATTTGTGTGTGATAGCCGATAAGGGGTTAATACCTAAAATGTACAAGGAACTCATGCAACATAACAACAGAAAACAATCTGATTTTAAAATGAGCAAAGGACCTGAATAGACATTTTTCAAATAAGACATACAAATGGCTAACAAGTATATGAAATGTTGAGCACATCGTTAATCATCAGAAAATTGAAAATCCAAACCACAGTGAAGTATCACCTCATACCTGTTAAGGTGGCCATTACCAAAAAGATAAGAGATAATAAGCATTGGTGAGAATGTGGAGAAAAGGGAACACTTGTGTACTCTTGGTGGGAATGTAAGTAGTATAGTCATTATGAAAAACAATATGGAGGTTCCTCAAAAAATATAAAATGGAACTACCGTATGATCCAGCAATTCCACTTCTGGGTATATATTTGAAGGAAATGAAATCGCTATCTGAAAGAGATATCTTCACCTCTATGTTTATTGCAGCTTATTTACAATAGTCAAGACATGGAAACAACATAAGTGTCTGTCAATAGATGAATGGATGAAGAAAATGTGGTGCATATATACAATTGAATATTATTAAGCAAAAAAAAAAAGAAAGAAAGAAAGAGAAAGAAAGAAAGAAAGAAAGAAGAAAGAAAGAAAAAGAAAGAAAGAAAGAAAGAAAGAAAGAAAGAAAGAAAGAAAGAAAGAAAAGAAAAGAAAAGAAAAGAAAAGAAAAGAAAAGAAAAGAAAAGAAAAGAAAAGAAAAGAAAAGAAAAGAAAAAAGAAAAAGAAAAAGAAGGAAATTCTGCCATTCTCCAAGTTTCAGTCATTTGTCAGTTCATCTCTAAATTGGTAACTTAAAATAATTATCCTGTTTGGAAGGTTAGTTTTGTTCCTTGTTGGGCTGATTATGGATTTTTCCCACCAAAATACCTTTCATCATATCTAAGACTGAACTATTCCAGCTCCCAGATGATCAGTTGTTTCACTTTCCAATAGCACAAGACTATTACAAGTTCTCATCAACACCATCAATAATTTTGGTAAGAAGCACAAGCATACCTTGAAAACTAAAAGGTATACTTACTCTTTTCCCCTTCTGTGCTAGTGTCTTTACTAGATAAAATTAATACCTTCAAGACTGTAATGCATATCTTCATGCAGAACGCTTTTGTTCATTCCAGCTGTGAATCAGAGCACAATTTGGTGTTATCCAGAAGGGAGAGACAGAAAATAACTTTTCTGGATTGCTAAACTATCCTTGTCAATTGTTTTAGATTCATAACAACTAAACTCAAAACACTAATGGCAGAAGCTTCCTATCAAAATATTAGTTGTGTCCTGTTTGATTCGTTATAAATTCATGCCTTTAGCATAAATAACCTCATGATTATTTAGTCCCTGCATGCTTATTTTCATTGTTTCACAATGACCAGCCTTCATGGGCCACTGAGCGGCGAACGTTTCTGCTATATATCCTCCCTCCCAAATTTTCCTTTTGCTGAAATTTTTTCATGTTTTAATAACAACAAGAAGAATGGTTACACAGATATGCCTTTATGTATCCTATATACCTATCACAGAAAACAAACACGGCAGTTCTATTATAATGATTCTTTTGAGAATGTAAATTTGTTCTAAGGAAGGCGATGTATTAGGGAACAATTTGAGATTGTTTATGCATGATTTCCTCCACAGAACATTGAATAAATGCAACAAACTGCACCTGGGTGAACCGAGAGAAATAAGAACGCGCAGAACACACACACAAGCACACCCCATAAATGTCCACCGGGTACATCAGCTCAGTGTGGGTGTTTTGACTTGGATCCGTCCACGTGTTACAACGTAGAACTTCCTGTCTGAATGGCAGATGACCCTACTTCTACCTCTTCACCCTCGCTCACAAGATACAAGTTTGCAGAGCTTACTTTTTTCTTTTTTGAGATTATTTATTTATCTGAAACACACACACACACACAGAGAAAGAACACAAGCAGGGGGAGAAGGAGAGGGAGAAGCAAGCTTCCTGCTGAGCAGGGAGCCAGATGCGGGGCTCAATCCCAGGACCCTGAGATCATGAGCTGAGCCAAAGGCAGACGCTCAACCAACTGAGCCACCCAGGTGCCCCCAGAGCCTATTTCTACAAGCAAACGTCAGTTTTCATTCAAGATGAGATACCACATATATTGTCGTATCCCATTTATGTCTTTCTTAACAAATTAACATGTCTAAAACTGTGCTACACTTTTCTTTATTAGTTTCCTGACTTTTTTTAAAAAACGTTTCACTGATGGAGTTTTGACTGTTGTGTCCTGGAGCCATTTCCCCCATAAACCCTGTTGCCTCATTGTGCAATTTTGCATAGCTTTGATAATTTTGCATAGTGGGATGATTTATAATGAGATGTATAATTTTAGGTCTCAAAATTTGAATTTCTAGGTGAAACGGAGGCTTTAAAAAATTGAACGTACCGAAGGTGACTCAATAGGGCAAAAAATATAAAGGTTACCAAAAATCGAACACTAAAATAACAGCAAAATTCAATGGTTTTATATGTAACCTCAAAGGCACTGATAATTACCAAATTATGAAAATTATTCTGGAAAACAAAAATGCAAGAATAACTTTCTACCAAAATAATAAGTAACTGTGCAGTTATTATCAAAATTACACTAATTATATCTGAAAATCATTCCTAAATTGACTATACAGAGAAATAACCATAAATAACATTAAAAGTACGAATGATGAACTCAGAGTTTTCTCACTACTTTTAAGAGACAAAAACGTCTCCACATCAATAAATAGAAGGTAAATAATCCAGTGGAAAAACTGGCACAGGCAATAGTACAGTTTAGAAGATAAAAAATACTCCTTAAAATTATAACCAACTTCTCTACTGAAAGGAAATAAACTCAATAATATATCATTTTTTCCTATAATGGATGTAAAATATGAAATTTGTAATTTCTACTTTTGGTGAAAATATGGAGGAGTTGTCACTAATCAGTGTTTACTGTTGGGGCATAAATCTGTACGTTTAGATTGAGTTTACCCACCAATATTAAAAGCTTGCATTATCCATAATTCTGCTCTCCTACTATTGGGAAACTAGCATAAAAACAATCATTTTAGGGGATAAATATATATGGAAAAATAGATAATTTCATGTCTCTTTTCCATAAATAGGTAGTAAAATAAATAAAATACCTCTAACTAGAGTATAGGCTAAATAAAATATTTTATATCCATGTGATGTCATACTCAGCAGCAATGAAAAGAATAATATAGTTCTATGTATATTTGATATTTCACAAAATAGAGCATAATCTGATATTAAACAGTGTGTGTGTGTGTGTGTGTGTGCATGTAGGTGTGTATAAACATAAACAACTGTCTAGAAAGCTATTCACTTAACTGTTAATAGGGCTACCTCTTGGATGGAATTGAAGAGGTATGTATAGGTGAAAAAAGGGATTAGAATTCTTATAATACATTCTTTTAAAAAAAGGCATTGTAACTTTTAAAAAAAGCTGTATTTTCATCATTCTCTGTTTCCTAAATTATTTAAAAATAGAAATATAAAAAAGCCCATTAGGGAGAATTGCAAAAGGGGCCTTTACAAAAGAAAGAATGGTCTCTCTAATTCTTACTTTGAATACAATAGCTATATGTGTTTTTCAGTTCTCTCTGGCTCAGAAATGCAGCTTTGTATGATCTGTAGCTTTATAGGATCGTCCACAAAAGGCAATCTTTGACATTTTATAGATGGAAGGGAAGAAATTATTCAAGTAGCACTAGGGTGATACAACCACATCGATGTCTCCGGCCCACCAGATACAATGAACGATGGGCATCTGAATCAGAATCAAAAGACAGGTATTCAGGGTCATTGAAATATAACATTTCTCATTCTTCAATATTTCCATTGACACCTAAGCTACTGGTGATAGGTAGTGACTATTTGAGGTAAACCTTGATTATGTAAAGACAGAACAAGAGGTAATACTGAGCAATATACAAGACTGGTGGGAGAGCGTTAAGACAGATCATGTACACGTTGAGTCACTACCTTTCAGACTTTCTTCTCACTGAGTCTTGCACTTTGAGGTCCATGAAATTGCTTTTATATACACTGATTCTTCATTTATCTGAACAAACTTGAGTAAGTTTGAGTTTGTATCAACTAAAACGTATTTAATTAGAACATTCTCTATGATTTTTCTCTAATTCTACAATTTGAAGGATTTCACTTAGCGAACCACAAATTCATTTCTACTAAATCCAAACACACCAAGTACACAAATTCTGAGCACACAGTGGAATAATTATTTCAGTTTTTTCATAATATCAGCTGAGCCTATTATTTTATATTCAAGAAGACCTTCCAGTGAAAACGTGTCGAGAAGTTGGGAAGAAACATACTGAATATATTATTTAAATGTGTAACCAAAATACTATTTAGAAATAGGTTTAATGCATATTCTTGACTTTGTAAATAACCTATTATTTTGTTCAATTAATTAGTTTACTGATGTTCTCTGTTTGACAGACTATAAAAACTTTTTGAAAAACAAAACAATAAATGAAGACATCCTATTGAATTCAACATCTAGATTGCAAAGATATTTAAGAATATAATGCACCTTTTAGTTACTATAATTACTGATCTTATTATGGATAATATGACCATTTATGTCTGTATTTAAACTTCCTCTGAATTTCTTATAAGCAAAGAATTTCAATACCAAGTGTACGCTAATTGCCTATTGTTGTATGAAAAAGCAAGGACAATAAACAACACAAATAAAATACTTCCATAACCACAATTGATAGTATTTCAAACCAAGAAGAGTCCAGGAGAATTCTGAAGACATCAATACTCTTGGATGTGATAATCCTTTAATGCTTCTCTCTTAGTCTCCATCTTTTATGTCTGCAAAGAAAGAGTCTAAAAGAATCTGGTTGAAGGCACATTTGAATGAATACATTAGTGGATTTCTTATCTTTCTTGAAGGATATTTGTATTTAAATCTTTTTCATCTATATTTGAATAATGAAAGATGCTGCATTGCTAAGAAGAGTGGCATGAATCATGAATAGTTCAATGCAAGTTCAAGTGAGGGAAAAGAACTTTCTCTCTTGTTATCTACTGAGCGAAGTGGATGTATCAGTCCTCTACCCACATCCAAATCAATCCTTCTTACTCTTTTTATGTACCCATCCTGTGATTTCTAAGTACTTCGCTACTAATTATCTATCTGCAGCTCTCTTCTGAGGACTGCCCTTGGGCTGTTTAACTGCTGTGCTGGCAGGTACAGTGAGCGGGAAGTACCTGTGTTGGGACCTGGCCAAGCCATAATTTTGCTCAGCTATTTCCCACGTTCTGCTCTGTTTCCTTGACTTCTTTATCAGTCTTGACTCGAGCACTTCCTTCAGAGGTAGCTTGAATACAAATTCTTATTTAAGACCCGCTTGTGGAGAACCCAACCTAAGACAACACCTCTTTATCTCTCATGCAAAAACACACGCAGCACAGCTGCACACACGCACGTGCAGCAATACAGTGATAATTATGGTGCAGGAATAAATACACTGATGACTAAGCCCTGTTGTGAGTGACCTTGCTTTCTTCACTTTAGCTATATGGTTTTTTCTTTTGAAGCAATATTTCCAGATCACTTTCACCACTATTATTTCCTATGATTTAAACAAATAATAGATGAAAACATCTTACATTACAAATTAAGAATCAGAGTTGATACAGTTAATTGTAGGACTAGTTCCCTTGACCGGATGCTTTTAGAGTGTAAGATAGATGCTATTCATTGAAATTTGAGAAAGTGTAGCCATGACTATTAAGTGAAAATAAGAACAGAAGTATCTTATTTTACTGACAGCTTAGCTGGTGTACTATTTATTAAATGGTGAGCACCATGGGTGGAATAATTAGAATAGAGAGTCTAAGTTTTTCTCTGTTTGTTTTGGTTATTTTTAAGAAATATTTTCAATACATGTAATAAATAAAATAATTTTCTTTAAGCTACCAGAGCTGCACCTAGTAGAGCCCTGGTTCCCAAAGTATTGGATTTGGAACACTGGTGATTATTAAAACTTGCTCCTCAAGGAAATCATTTGAATACAAGGAAGAGTTTATATAAACGGATTTGATAGGTAGGGTTGGATGGGACCCAAGAGTCTAAGTGTTATGTATTGCCAGGATGAATTACTACCCAGAATATTCTATCAACCTCTCTTGACCAGAGACTTAATTCTCTCTTTCCTACCTGGTGTCTGAACAAAGATCAAACTTTTACTCCTAAATCATCATTTTTATTTTCTCTTTTTTAAACCCCACAGACATTTATAATCTAGACCAGTGTAATCCAATAGAAATATAATATACGCTACATTTTTAATTATGAATACTGTGCTGTTCACATTTTTAAGAAGCAAAAATAAACATGTAAAATTAACTTTCATACTGTTATTTTACGTGGTCCAATATACGCAAAACATTGACTTGACATAAAATAAATACAAGAAATTACTAATAAGATAGTTAACATCGACATTTTGGTACTAAGTCTTCAAAATGTGATGTGTCTTTTATACATACAGCCCATCTCAGTCTGTGCTAGCCACATTTCAAATGCTCAAGAACTATCTTATTGGACAGCTATGGAGCCTTTTTTTTTTTTAAGGATTTATTTATTTTATTTTAGAGAGAGATAGAGAGAGTGCAGTAGCAGGAGGGGCAGAGAGACAGGGAGAGAGAACCTCAAACAGACACCCTGCTCAGCTGGAGCCGAGGTGGGGCTTGATCTTAGGACCATGAGAACACCTCCTGAGCCAAAACCAAGACTTGGCCACCAGCTGACTGCACCACCCAGGCACCCCACGGAGCCTGTTTTTGCACTTGTTTGCTCTTCACTAATCATTTTTATGTCACATATGAAGTGTATACCGTGTTAAAGAAAATGAAGATGGGAGGATCCAATTAATTACACATACTGGTAACTCAGACTCAGGATCTACTCTTCAAATGCATGTGCCTCTCAGAGAGAGAGAGAGAGAGAGAGTGTGTGTGTGTGTACATGCTTATCACTAGTTATTTATTGCTGGATAATGAGTTTTTCCAAAACGTAGTGAGTGAAAGGAACAAACATTTGTATTCTCACAGTTTCTGTGGGTCAGGAATCAGGTGTGGCATTGCTGGTTGCCTCTGGATCAGTGTCTCTCATGAGGTTGCACTCAAGCTGTCACCCAGGGCTACACGCAGTCTCATCAAAAGATTTGACTGGGGGACGAAGATGGAATTCATCTCCAGCTCACTCACGGGATTGTTGTCAGGCCTCAGTCATTCACCACATCAGCCTCTCTCTGGGAATGCATGTGCTCTAGAAACTGGCTTCTGCCAGGGCAAGCAATTCAAGATAAAACAAGAGAGTGTCCAAGATAAAAGCCATAGTCTTTGATAATCTAATCTTGAGAGTGGAACCCATCCTTTCTTTTTCTATTGGATAGAAACAAGTCAAAAAGCTCAGTCTACTTTCTAGAAGATGAGATGAGACAATGGCATGAACACCAAGATGCAAGGATCATTGGAGCCATGTTAGAAACCACCTAACCATTGTCCTCTTCCTGGTCCCCAATGACCCACATTCCTTCTACATACAAACTATACACCGCTCTACCTCAGGTCCCCCAAAGTCTCTTCTCATTACATCATTAACTCAAAGTTCAGAATCTTGCCTTCTGGGTCAGATCCAGGTGTGAATAAGCCTCCTGTGCTGTGGTTCCTTCACCACAGCACACTGAGTACACTTCCTCTTGACGTGTACCCGTCACCTGAAAGGAACAGGCCTGCTTCCTGCATGTGGAATCATGGGAATCCAAAGACTTCTCTTCATTCTACACTGAGTGTTAGCTCTCGGCACAAGCTGGGAATGTTTCTGCTATATATAGCACTTTGATGAACTTTGTGAGTTTCCTGAAAACCTTCTTGGGATTCCCTCCATTACGCAAAAGCCACACCCACAAATCTTCTCTAGATAAACCTTTCTCAAGGAGGTGCTTTGAGGGGATTGTTGAGGCACATCTTTGATGGCCTTAAAGGCAACTGTTTTATGTGGCAAAATACTGCTCTGAGACACCACCTTATGGCATTCTGAAGAATTTTAAAAAGACTTTTTAAATTTAAGTGTCCTTCCCACAATCTGTCTTACTCCTCACACTAGTATCTCCACCCAGGGATCTACTTTTTCTTCCATGTAATTGTGTTACATACAAAATATCAGAAATCCTGTGATAAATAGCTAGGTCAACCAAGCATTTCTCGAAGTATAGCTGGTAGCATTACCTTTGATCTTTGATTAGAAATGCTTTTCTTGGACCAAGTGATCTTCCACTTCCTTCCCTCTCTCCCCCAGAGTAAATCAACCCTCTCCAATTTATAAGGTATAGTGGGATTCATGGGTAAATATCATAAAACAGATTGTCAGGACTGCTGTTTATTTAGGCAAGATGATTTATTTCAACTTCTAACAACCAGCTGGGTTCATGAAGCAGGAAATCAAATACAGATTTGTGGAATTGTTGCATTATTAATACTGAGTTATCTTTCCTGAGGACCAATCTGGAAGGTAGTGTTAGGGTAGCAGTACTGAGTTCAGGCAGCCAGCCAGGCAGCTCTCCAGGATACGATACATATATTATTTGAATAATTTACATGTATGGTGCCCATAAACAGGGTTTCACAAGTTACTCCTTACAGGAAAATTAAATGACGCACCTTCCACCAAATAGACAAAACCTTATAGTGTCAGTTAAACCACCATTCTCAGCAAGTGAAAGCCTATTTTGCTAAGTAGGTTTTCAGTCTGTAACTACAGGAATTAAGGTACAACATGTACCAGCCAGTCTATAGTCAACTGAAGTCAGCAAAGTATGTGAAGCTGGTTACCAAGAATAAATTACTAATATTATCTTGGTTTCTAGCACTTTAATAAGCCTATCTAGGATCTGTGTGGTCTGTAATATCATGATATGCAAATGAAAAGAGAACTAAGAAAGGGGGGTAAACATCATAAATTGCCATAAGTCAACCCTACCAAATATTTTTTAAATGAATATTCATTCATTTCCATATAGATTATACCCTTCTGTATGAGTATAACTAACACATTCCAGTTGCCTAGGAAAGAAAAATAGGTAAATTAAAAATAAACTCAAAAAGCTAAGTGTTATTTTCAGGTTATATAAGTAATGTATGCTTAACGTAAAGGAACAAATAATTGTTAATAAAAAGTTAGTTTCTTGTTTCTAAAAGTTGGATTCTCTAAGTTCCAAATTTTGGAAACTCTAAATGTATTGAGTTCTACATTTTTAAAAGATTTTTATTTATTTATTTGAGAGAAAGAGAGCACATGAGCAGGGGGAAGGGTAGAGGGAGAAGGAGAAGCAGACTCCCCACTGAGCAGGGAATTCCAGAATCCTGGAATCATGACCTAAGTCTAAGGCAGATACTTAATTGACCGAGCCACCCAGGTGCCAAACTTCTACTTGTTGAATTATACATCATTTTAAATTGCATTTGTATTATTCTATATTGGACAGCATTATCCATCTCTCTCCATTTTCTTAGGTGGCTATGTAGCAACATTTAATTCAGGAATTCAGAATCTTGGTTTAAATTTGTTTACAACCATTACGCATCTAACATTTTATTGCATATTGCAGAAAAAAGTATTTTTCCACAGGAGGCAAGTTCATTCAGGGCAGTACAATGGGAGTGTAATTACAGTTCTTAACTTCAGTCCCTATGTTGAAAGAGAGCCTTTTGAATGCATGTACAAGGTCCTCTACTGGTGATATCCTCAACCCACAAGCCAATGTGGCCTGTACCTCAAGGATATTCCATCTGGAAGAAATGCTTTTTAATGTTTGCAATCATGGTCTTAGTCAATTACGTCTTAGTCAAGACCACAATTCACAAATGTATTTATTGTCCTGTTAAGCAAAGCAAGGAAGAGCTTATTTTATTGGGGATAAGAGAACATTTTTGGAATGAGACCAAGCTCACCTCAGACCAGACAAAACAGTAACATACAGCTTTCGAACAAGTGAAAAGTATTGAGTTTGCTCTTTCAGCGACATGTCCACTTGATCATGTTTCTCATCTAGGACTGAGTGACTAGCATATTAATTCAGATGAAAGAACCCTTCCCACACGGAGCAGGAGAGGTAGTGGCAGAGAAGGGTGTGTACCGTGTTTCAAAAGCGAGGAGGAGGTGAGGTTATTTGGATGTGCACTGGAGAAAGAATACATTATTTTCATTGGGTTCCTGAAAAAGGAACTTGAGAAGTGCCAGTACAAGCCCCTCCGAGCTAAGCAAACCTTGAGATCTTACTGGGGTTGAAAAACACACAGATAAAAGTCCAGTGGCACTGCATTCGCATCCAAATTGCTTAGCTGCTTGCTTTTGCTCTTTTGTTTGTTTTTTAAACCTGGAGTTCTGTTCGGAGAAAACATTGGGTGCCATCACACTTCTGTACATAGCAAACACATATTCCATTCAGGAGAGGATTACTAGGAGATAAAGATGAATGGAAAGAAAAATCAAGAAGTTTCAAATATTGAAAATAGGAGATAGACTATCTATTCAGAATTGCCAAATATTTAGAAGTGACAAGACTGAAAATTTAAAAATAGGCAAAAAACAAAAGAGACAATGCTGCATTCAAAGAGAAAAAAGAAGTTTACATAGACAATAGGTCCTCCTCCTAAGACGTTGCATTTTAGTGCCATAATTAACATTTTAAAAGATTGTTCTAAATTTTTTTTGTTGTTATTATAGCAATAGTGGTTCATTGCATAGAATTACAAATTAGCCTCCTGATGCAAGAGTTCTCTAAGTTTTAATTTCACAGGTGGTGGAGTCTGGACAGCTGCCATGGATCAGGAAACAGCCCATCAAAGCCAAAACTATTAAGCCTAATCAAGTTCAGGGTATATGAACTCATAGTACATCTCCCAACACTGCTCTATGACAATATATTACAGTTTCAATGGGTAGTAGGAACTTACACCCTTGAGAAAACTGAGAAACTCAAAGATCTCTATTCTCAATTTAGAAGGATTATAGAACTGTCACCATCTCAGGGAAAGGGCAAGGAAGCACAGTCTCCATTTCGTGCTTTTGATGAGTGAAACTCTTCTGAGAGAAATCAAAACCCTAAGGCAAAGCTTAGTTTAACTGTTAACTATTTCACAGTGGATGGGAATCCACAAGCCATAAATCAACATAAAAATCTACTTTAAATTGATTAAACACTTGGAGAGCATGACAGGAAAAAAATACTCTGAATTTTCAAAACCATGCCACATTAGATATTCTCCCTGAAAACAGTCTTCACTGAAGATTGGCTAATAATAAAATAAGTTAAATGTAAGTTAGTTAAAAACAAACAAAACCAAAAAAATAAAAAAATCTAAAAACCCACAGATCCTCAGGGAAAGTTAACAAGAAAACCGTGGAGTACCACATTAAGACCTTTAATAAAATTTCACTGCTGGCAATGTTGGACTTCATGTTTTACCAACGCTCTCTCTGAGGACAAGAGGTTAAGCCGAACAAGTTGTGTGAGGTGTGTGTGTGTGTGTGTGTGTGCGTGCACTTTTTGAAAAGATATTGGAAAGATTCCAAGGCTGAAAGAATTTGCATGGCTCAGATCCAGGAGTGAAGGTATACCAAGAGTGAGGAGCTCAGAAATTATATTTTCCACCCTCCATAGTACTACATATTTCAAAATTGGTTTTAGAGAGGTTGAATTTGCTTTTAACAGTCTCATGGGCTGGGGAGATTAAGAAAAGAAAAACAAAGGTTACAGGGCAGCAGAAAAGGGAGGAAGTGGCAAGTGCACAGGATTTGAGTTGGGACCTCACAGGGGCACAACCTTGTAGCAAGATGACTTGCAAATACTCCACTTCAGCAAGAGACGAAGACCGGCTTAAATTCACTCAGTCATTTATTGATTTAAAGGGAACCAACTCAAGCACAGCTTCCTGTCCAAAACAAAAGTAAACCATTGTTGGAGGGAGATGACATCTCTCAAAGTCTCAAAGTATCTCCCCGAGAGATCATATTGACTATCTGGCAATTGTTAAAAATGAGCAGAACTGTGTGGTGAAAATATATGATTTTTTTAAAAGAGCAAAAATCAAACAAAAGATACACATGGAAGAGCAGATAATACCGTTGATAGACATGGATTCTAAAAATAATTATATTTCTAATTGTTAGGTTCAAATTTGGGGGGCAGTAACTGCATACTACAATAATCACAGAATTTTTGCAAATGATAAATACAATAAGCAAATGGGGAAAAAATGACATATGGAACAACAGATTAAACATAGCTAAATCAATAATAAGTGACCTGGAAGACAGGTTAGAAGAGAATATCTGCCGTGAAGTCTCTAGATGCAGAAGGATAGACAACACAATTAAGTCTAACATATCTGCCATTGAATTATCATGATGGAAGTTGCGGGAGAATGGAAAGGAAATAATATATATAAAAAAAGTGTAGCTGAAATTTTCAAGCTACAGAGTCAGGAATTACTATAAATCTCAAGCAGATGATTAAAGAAAAGGAAAAAAAACACATCTTGACATATCATTAGAGCCACAGGGAAAGAAAAAGAGAAAACAAATTATTAAGATCAGCAAAAACAAATCACATATTGCATAAGAAAAAAATGCTATAACCAGGGCCAATGATAAGGCTGATATCTGATTTCTAAGCATTTAGAAATAATGGAAACCAGACGAGTTAATGAAAATTTCAGAATCCTGAAAGAAGTAACTGTTAATATAGAATTCAAAATGTTGAGAAAATATGCTTAAAAAGAAGACATTTTCAAACAAATAAAAACAGTTAATTTTTCTTTAGCAGACCTATGTTAAAGGAAATAACAAAGTTTTTTACGTACAAGGAAAATAAACCAGATAGAATCTTAGATGTGAAAGGAAGACATGAACAGCAAGAAAAAGCAGATGAGGGTGCATCTTAACAAATACCGATTGCATAAAATGACAATGAAAACCGACATAATAATTAAAACAACGACATATTGTGGATATAAAACACATATAGAAAAAATATGTCAGAAGTAGTGCATTGGTACTGGCATAAAGATATAGATACATACCAGCGGAACAAAATAGCCCAGAAATACATCCATATATGGCAAAATGATTTTTGACGAGGGCGTTAAGACTACCACAATGGGAAAGAAATAGTGTCTTCAGGAATTAGTATTGAGAAAACTGGACATTCACCCATGAAAGAATGAAGCTGGCGTTCTACCTTATACCATGTACCAAAATTAATTCAATATGGATTAAAGACCTAAATGTAAGACTAAAATTATTAAATTCATTAAAGAAAACAGAAGAGAAAAGCTTCAGGGCATTAGGTGTGGCAATGACTTCTTGGATAGGACACCAAAATCATAGGCACCAAAAGCAAAAATAGACAAATGGGACTACGTCAAACTTAAAAACTCTGTGCATCAAAGGAAATAGCAGAGTGAAAAAACAACCTATGAAATAGGAGAAAATAATTGCATATAATATAGATCTGATTGGGGTTAATATACAGCATATAAAAGGAATTTCCGCAATTCAACAACAAAAGAACAAATAATGCAACAAGATGGACAAATGACTTGAATAAACATTTTCCCAAAGATATGCCAATAGCCCATGTGCACACACAAAAGTACTTCACATCACTAATCGTAGGAAAATAAAAATCAAGACCAATGAGATATCACCTCATAGCCTCAGAATGGCCACTATTCAAAAAACAGAAAATACAGTGTAGACGAGGATGCAAAGAAGTAGGAGCATTGCGCACTTGCGGTGGGAATGTCAAATAGTGCGGCCATCATGGAAAATAGTAAAAAAAAAAAAAATTAAAAATAGAATTTCCTTATTATTCAGTGGTTTCACTTCTGGATATATATGTATATCCAGAGAGCAAGCAATGTGAAATAATCCAGTCACGAAAAGATAAATACTGTATGATTACGCTCATATGAAGTATCTAAAATAAGCAAAATCACAGAAACAGAAAGTAGTAGGGTAGTTGCCAAGGACTGGGAGGAGGAGGGTGGGAAGTTGCTGTTTTGTGGGTATAGAGTTTCAGTGGTACAGGATAAAAATGTTCTAGACATCTGTGGCACACAGTTGTATGACCACTACAAAACTCTACACTTAAAAATGATTATAATGGTAAGTTTAATGGTATGTGTTTTTTACCACAATAAAAAAAAATGTAGTATGTTAGTCGAAGGAAGGTGCCTAAGTAAAAATGTTCTAATATTTTTGAAATGTTAGGTAAGGGGTAAAATTATTAATTTATACTGTATTTCATAAATAAAGTAAGCACATGGTATTCACTAAATAACCACTAATCAAAGAAACTAGGTAAGATGGAATAACAAAATAATCAAAAGAAAGAAAGCTGTATAAAGCAGAAAGGAATAATATAAATAAAATACTAAAACAATAGGTTTAAATGTAAAGATATCAAAGGCACAAATCAAGCGTAAGTGTTAAGTATTCAATGGAAAGACAAAATTTTCCTACTCCCTTAAAAAAGCTTCTGGTTATAAGAAACAGATTTTAAACATAAGTATACTGAAAATTTCATTGAAACATGATTGAAAAGTTTTACCATACCCATACTAACTAAAAGTTGACGTATCTAATAATATGAGGCTTTAAAGAAAATTGCTAGAAACAGAAAAAAATCGAATTCATAAGTAGAATTACTAATAGGAAAAATGGAGTATCCAACAAAGAGCAGATTTTCTACATTAATGATTTGAAAGGTGCAATACTGCAAGGACATCAGTTTTTTTTCAACTTGATGTACAGATTCAATGTAATCCCAAAGAAAATCTGAATATACAGGGTAGGATAATTAAAACACTGTTTTTAAAAACATAGATAGAGCACTGGGTGTTATATACAACTGATGAATCACTGAACTCTACCTCTGAAACTAAGAATACACTCTATGTTAATTAATTGCATTGAAGTAATAAAAAAATTTAAACCCATTACCACATTATCTTACCTAAAATACCTTCTAATAAGGAATGATTTTAATTGAAGAAGAAAAAAAAATCCTCCTCAAAAAGTTCTTCGTCAGTAAATCAGAAATGAGAATCATGGGAAAAGAGGCTCAAGAGCTTGCCTTTAAAAAATGCTCCAGCTAATTTTAACCTACACTGGTATTTGCCAATCACTGCTTTCAAGAACCTTGTGTTTTATTTTTTACGTAACCCTCACATCAAACATGATTTTTTGACAAATGAACGAATGAATGAATGAATGAAAGAAAGAAACATATATAGAAATGCAAAGGGCCACCTAAGAAGAGCCATGGAAATCCTGAAGAACAAAAAGTTGGAAACCTTATTCTGCTAGATAAAGTACTGTCAGAAAGACTCGGTATTGGTATAAGCTCGGGGCAACGTGCCAGTGGAATGATAGAGACGTGAGAAGTGGTTACTCACATGCATGCGTAGCTTACATTTAGGACGAAGCTGGCGGTACAGGGTATTGAAGAAATGAAAGACTGGAAACCCATGAAAACAATGCAATGGTTTCAGCAAATATAAATGATAAATAAAAATACTGGGGCTTTGCTTATGTGACAGGATACACTTGAGCCAAGTCTTTAGGAGTGTTCAGGGGAATTCACCTGGTAAAAAAAAAAAACAACCTCAAGTTGCACCATGTTCAAGGGCATGGAGGAATGGGAACCTGGGAAATATGCTGGAATGTGATTGCGGGGGCTTTGCTGCAGGTGACTGAAAATGAGAATAAAATAGAGATTTTATAAAATTAATAATTTGAAGATTTTAATTTTAGAAATCTAGGAAGACCATTCAGGTTGTAGTGTGCAATGTGAGATTGTACCTACTGAGACACGAGGAAAGGAAGGCATTAGGACATTCTGTCCATTTTTCATAAGTGTTGTCTTGGTAATAATCTAGCAGGACTTGGGTGCTTCTCCACCATTAAACTGAAATAAGTATCTGCGAAAAGCAATATGCTGTTGAAAACAAACAAAAGGAAAGAATAGCGTTACCATTAGCCACCTGTGAAAAAAGATTGGTATATATGTCTACTGTTGAAAACACTATCTGAATTGGTGTCTACCGTTCAAAACACTACCTGAAACCTTAAACCCCACCTATTTCATGGTGCGCCCTTTATTATTTTAGCTAAGTTATTTTCCTCAGTCTCCGAATTATTGTACAGTTAGCATCTGAGTGACTATGTCACCTTGATATGGGACACCTTCTGCTGAGATGAGAAGCAGATTTAAGAAGACATAGCAACAATAAAAAGCATTAAGTTAATTTATCTGAACACTTTAGGGAAAAATAATTCCACATTTTCTGAAATGCTTCATGCTTTTAAACTTATTGTCACTTGGTCAGAAAATAGTATGCCTCTGAAATTCGGGGTATTAACATTTAGGACTAGAGAATCCTGAATACCAGATCATTTGCTGTGAATCTTGACAATTTAATTCAATTTTATCAATAAGATGTAAAATGAAATGGAGAAAGGTATAAACACATGGTTGAGTGGACATATTTATCTTACTACTACGATAATTCAGACTAAACCCATTAGCAGAAATCCCTTGGTGGCAATGGATTTAAGGTCACTCATTTTATAATCAGACCTTATAAAAATGCAAAACTCACTCGGCAGGAACAGGAGTGTGGAACAAGAGTATCAGCAGCAGGAAAGAGAGCACTAGGAAGAGTGTTTGATTCAACAAGGATCTGAAGCTGAAAACATACTTACCCACTCTGGACACAGCCGATGCATAACAAGAGTATTTTCCCTCTGATCTCTATTTTTCACTGTTCTTTCTGCGCCCTGGTTCTCTTTACATTCCTTTGATGATTTCCCCTGGTTCTCACCCCTATCTCTTATCTCTTATCCTCTCAAAAAGACTAAAATTGGCAGTCTTACTGGGGAAGACATAATCTACCTTAGGTTGCTGTTTAAAAGCTGCAAAAATCCAGGGTTTAAATTGTATACAGAAAAGCAATCAAACACATCAACTGGAGACCACCCCTCCCTGGGAGAGAATAGACCCGTACAAACAGCATGCTCCACTTACCGGCCTGGCAAGGCTGTAAAAAGCAAAGGCGAAGCCGACAGCCTGTTGGGTGGCCCTTGAAAGGGTGTTTACTCCTATATAGAAAAATAGTTTATACTTTTTGGGGGGCACAGAGTGTTTGAGAATCGTTAAATGGTTTCCTACCCTCAAAACAAGGCTGATTCTTTCGCTGGAGAGAAACAACCTGAATCTCAGAAATTGTATGCATCTTTTCCACATTACGAGGACTCATCAATTTAACTGGTAGTTTGGATCGACCTGAAAACAGACCGTATTGGTATAATCCGTAATTTGGTTCCGAGGTAATTCATTAATACACACAGTCATCATTTTTGGTACACTCCATGAAGAGCCTGTTAACACCAGTAAGGCTCTTTCTGTTTTTTATCATATTATCAAAAAGGAGCTAGAGAGAGTTCTCCCAGATTTTGGAAGATCTGTCTGACATTGTCTACCTCAAAATATAGGACAGGCACCCCCGTTTTATTGGGCTTTGCTTTTTTGGGCTTCACGGATACTGCGTTTTTTACACAGTGAAGTTTCGTGGCAACCCTGTGTCAAGCAGGTCTACCAGTGCCACTTTTCCAAGAGCATTTGCTCACTTTGTGTTTCCGTGTCACATTTTGATTATTCTTGTATTACTCTACGCTTTTTAAATTAATATTGTATTTGTTACGGTGATCCGTGGTCAGTGATTATGACTCCCCGAAAGCTGAGGTGATACTAGCATTTTGAGCAATAAAGCATCTATAATTAAGGAATGTCCCTTTTTTTGACCCAATGACGTTGTACCCTTAATCATCGAGTGCAGTACGGCGTAAACATAACTTTTATGCGCACCGGGAAAACAAAAATTCATTTAACTCTCGTTATTGTGATATTCACTTTATTGCAGTGGTTTGGAACCTGCCTGCATTTGACACCTGCAAAATCCATTTTGGGGAGACTCGGAAGTGTGCCTCAAAGCCACAAGTATTTATCCATAAGAAGAGTGAGAAACACTGACTTGTTTTTGCTGTTAAGCACTGTGATTGAATTATAAAATATGGACAATGGTTTGAGTGAAGTACAAGATACACAAAAGAGCGCACAAATAAACTCTAATTGCACAACTTCATACAGATTCCGTATAAGCACAGATCAAGAATAGTAACCTTTCCAGCTAAATGGAAACCCAGCTTCCCAGTGATTAAGCCTGAAAAGCTCATTAATACACTGACTTTGGTTACCATAGGGTAGTTTTGGCTATGTAGAATATTATACAAGTTGAACATAGAACATAGACAAATTGAACGATTAGAGCAATTTGAGGAGATTTTTGTGTTTGAGTCACCATTATGCTTGCGTGATTCATCCAGTTGCTGATGTTAATTCTCATTTCTCTCTAAAATTCAATGCAAGAATATACCACTATTTATTATATATCCTTGATGAATATTTGTGTGTTTTTTTTTTGAAGATTTTATTTATTTATTTGACAGAGAGAGAGACAGCCAGCGAGAGAGGGAACACAAGCAGGGGGAGTGGGAGAGGAAGAAGCAGGCTCCCAGCAGAGGAGCCTGATGCGGGCTCGATCCCAGAACGCTGGGATCACGCCTGAGCCGAAGGCAGACGCTTAACGACTGAGCCACCCAGGCTCCCCTGGTTTTATTTTTGTTAATGGTGATAAGGAGTAGTAAGGAGTACTAAGAAGTAGTAAGAAGTAATTAGTAGTAGAAATATTGTGAACATATTTCTATGTCTTTTTTTCCCCAGTACTCTTTTTTCTATTAAATTTTTGCAACATCTTAAGATGCGTAAATATAACATTGATTGTTTTTGTCTTTCTTCTTTTCTGTTATAGGCATTTAAGGCTATCAATTTTCTTTTCATCACAAATAACAAACTTTTAAACACTGTGTTTTTGTTATTCAGTTCAAAATATTTTCTATTCTTCATTGTGTGCTCTTTTTTGTCCCCTGGATGGTTTTGAAGTATGTTGCATTGCAAACATTTGTGAGTTTGCATGTTATTTATCTGTTAATGACAGCTAGCTCAATTCCACTGTGGACTGACAGTAGTCTCTAGTTGATTATCATACTTGTTGATTTGCTGAGATTTGTTTTCTATCCTATGTTGAGCTCACTTTTGTAAATGGTCTAGGTAAACTTGAAAACAATGTGTGTTTGTTTTTTTCATTTGATGTAATGCTGAATGTATGTCAGTCAAGACAAATTTGTCAATTGTATCATACCGATCTGATTTTTTATTGATCTTTTTGCCAGTTGGACCAATCAGAGACTGATGGAGATGCTTAGATTTCACTAATACCATTCTAAGTGTATATATTTATACTTTTATTTTTGCTAAATTTTATTCATATGTTTTGAAGTTATGAGTAGCATGCAAACTATACCTTCTAGCTGAATTACCCGTTTATACTTATGAAATTTCCTTCCTTGTTTCTATTTATGCCATCTACTATGTGTGATATTTAGAAAGATATACCAGCTTTCTTTTCATTAGTGTTTAATTATGTATAATTTTCCATGTTTTACTTTAAACTTTTCAGTTTTTCTATACTTATGGGCTGTGTCTTATAAAGAGTACATAGTTGGATTTTTTTCTATCCAACTATATGCCAGAAATATGTGAGAAATTGAATTGCCCCGTATCCTCACCATGATATAATATTGTTAGTATTTTGATTATAGCTATTTTAATAGGTGTGTAGTAGTATTTTGTGATTTTAATTTGCATACCCTCTATGACTAATTATGTTGAAAATTTTTTTTAGAAGTCTTTTTTTAATCACTTTCTGATTTATACCAAAATTTAAAGGAAGGGACAGAGAGTTCCAAAATACTCCCTTCCCCCACACATACATAGCCTCCCCATTATCAACATTCCTCAGCAGAGTGGTCTATTTGTTACGACTGATGAACTTACATTGATACATCATTGTCACTCACAGTCCACAGTTTGCCTTCTGGTTTATTTTTGGTGTTGTACATTCCATAGGTTTGAACATATGTGTGACATGTATCCATCATCATAATACCATACAGAATATTTTCACTGCTCTAAAAATCCTCTGTGCTCTGCCTCTTCCTCCCTCCCCTCAACTCCAACCTCTGGCGAGCATCGATCTTTTAATTATTATCTCCATAGTTTTGCTTATTTCCTGAATGTCATAGAGTTTGGATCCTACCACATATAAACTTTTCAGATTGATTTCTTTCACTTAGTAATAAGATGGTTATGTAATATGAAGTAATACGAAGTTTCCTCCATGATTTTTCATGGCTTGATAGTTCATTTCTTTTTAGCACCGAATAATATTCAATTGTCTGGATGAACTACAGTTTATCCTTTCACATACTGAAGTTTTAGCAATTATGAATAAAGCTGTTTAAACTCCCATGGCAGGTTTTGTTGGGACATAAGTTTTCCAACTCTTTTGGGTAGATACCAAAGGAGTATGATCACTGGATCTTATGGTAAGAGTGTGTTCTGCCAACAATGAACGAGAGTTCCTATTGCTCCACGTCCTCACCAGTATTTGGTGTCGTCAACGTTCTGGGTTTTAGCCCTTATAATACCACTGGGTTTGTGCAGTGGTAGGTCATTGTTGCTTTAATTTACATTTCCCTAATGACATAGGATTATATCTATATCTGTATCTATATCTATATCTATATCTATATCTATATCTATATCTATCTATCTATATAGTGGAAACCAGTCTCTGTTACAATGTGATCTATAAATATTTTCTCCGACTCTGAGCCTTGTTTTTTCATTCTCATATAAAAAGCATTTCTGAAAGCTACTTAGCTATTGAGTTTTGTTTGTTTGGTTGATTTTGTTTTTGTTTTTTAATTTTCCTGCTTGATGTCATACTCTCCAACCTTATACAGCTCAAAATTCAGCAATTGCCCTCAGGGGAAAACTACTGAATATAGGAATTCATTTTCTACCCTTCTAGAGTAGATTCTTTGTTATCTTGATTTTCTGTCTTCTTTATTTTGTACTCATATGTATGTGTGGACATACACAAACAATTCCTATTAAGAATGTATGGAGGGTCAGTTTTTGAATATTGATTCAAAAATATTTTTGTTCTTTCACTGGGTTGATATATAAGCTGGAAATTTCTAGCTTGAAAGTGATTTTCACTTAGGATCTTGGGGGCATGTTTGTTTGGATTATTTTCTAGTTTCTCCTGCTAAGAAATTTGATCTTCTTTTAATTGTCAAAGTCACATAGTTGGCCTGATAGAGATATCAGGATCCTCTACCATTTGTTGCTAAAATCAGATGATGATTGTCACAGGTTGAATTTTCTTGGAAGTGGACTCTGAGAGGAGGATCTGCATGCAGAAATATATAGAAGAATGCTTTCTGGTTCAACACCTATTGGGGAAGGAAAGAAAGAAGAAAAAGAGGAAGAAAGTTCCCTTCAAGTCAACTGCACCTGTATAGTTGTCCTCGGTTGTGGCAGTAAGCCTTCAAGTCTTTATAAGCCTTCTACTGACCCTGACTGCATGCAAGCCTCCTCTAGGTAGTAGAGTAAGGTGTGAGTAGCAAGGTGATAAGGTGACTTGCTTTGGTAAGGTGGCTCTCTCCTGCCCAGGGCAATTGCCAAATTGGAATTCTGTAAGCTGTCTGCTAGCCACTGGGGGAATTATGTAATGCAGTCTTGAAGGGAGGACTGATCTGGGCAGTGGCCCCATTGCAACGTACTTCAATTTATGTCAATTTTCTTTCAATATGCTGGGAACTTGTGGCATTTGAGTTGTGAAGCTCATGTTTTCACCTGAGGAAAACGTTATTAAATTATTTGTTATTGGACCATTTGTTAGCCTCTCAGCTTCCAGTCCCGGTTTTTGGAATTTTATGAATAAATCCTTAATCTTCTTGTTTTTATTTTTATACTCTTCTTCATTTTTTGACATTTTATCCCACTTTTCTTAGGAGAGAGAAATCTTCTTAATTTCATTTGCTACCCCCATTTCTATCTTGTTTGAATTTTGCAAATGACTTTTTAATGTTGCTTTCTTTAAAAAATGAGAAAAGTAGGTTTATATTTTTGTTTCATTGTATGCACTTCTTTTCGTATTGCTGATATGCTAACAAAATTCTTATTTATTGCTTGCTTCCTGAATTGCCTGCATTTCCACCAGATTCCTGCGTGGTCTCTTTTGCAAGTGCTGGTCTTTACTGCAACGTGTGACGAGCATCTGCTGCCAGTGCACATTTAAGGAAATTCATGAAAAGGAGATCAGGAAGTTTATGTTTAATATTGGGAACCAGAACGATTGGTCTCAGCAAAGTGCCGGGGCAACAAGTGGCTTTTATTATGAAGGGAGCCTCCCGAATGGCAATACTTACAGGTGTTTTCTCAAGGGCCGCTCAGGTTCCCCAGGGATTTGCGGGGTGGTGTGCTCCAATCTATTCCTAGATGTGTGTTTGTGCACGAGTGGATGTGCACCAGCATTTGTGTAAATGTGGTTGTCAGAATTCCAGACAGGAGAGGAATACAAAGGAATGTGTGGGGCTTCCATGAAGCAATATGCAGATTGACTCACTCTCCACTGTGCTGTAAACGGAGTGGAGGCTCTTCCATTCAATTGCTCAGGAAAAATACTCTTTTCCTTTCTAGGGTAAGGAAACTAGAGTCTAAATCTGAGGATGCTAACTGCCCTTTACTCAGATTCTTGTCCAAACTTTTTTTTTTTTTTTTTTAAGATTTTATATTTACTTCACAGAGAGAGCCAGCCAGATAGGGAACACAAGCAGGGGGAGTGAGAGAGGAAGAAGCAGGCTTCCAGCGGAGGAGCCTGATGTGGGGCTCGATCCCATAACGCCGATCACGCCCTGAGCCAAAGGCAGACGCTTAACGACTGCGCTACCCAGGCGCTCCTCTTGTCCACACTTTCTTACTCATTCTGATTGATATGCCCCTGGATTTTCTACCCATGAGCCTTCTTGACTTCTAGATTTTGTGCACTGATTTGTCTCACTTTGCTTATTTCCATCCTCTAAAAACCTGTCAATATTGCTAATTCATTATTATTTTTCCTTCAGGGCATCTATCCTCGCACACTAATATTTTTTGTACTTCTTACTTTAATTTTAATGAACTTTCAGAAGGGTGTGAAAATGCACACATGGGTGCAAATATTTAACATGAAATCATCAATATTTTACAGAGCTTTAAAATGATTTTTGTGCACTTCTAATTCATTATCAGTGTTCCCTCTAAATTTCGTATAGAATCAGTTAATGTATTGACAAAGATACTGTGCAGCAGTGTTATTTTCTCTTGTGGGTAGGGAAGTAAGTGAAATCTAATTATCAGGATTTGGAAATGGTAAAATCTACAGAATTATTTGTGTTAGACTTGGAAATAATTTAAAAGTGTTGATGGATTTCTATGTGAATTTTATATGTGAAACCAGGATTTTATTTTTCAATATATTGATAGTGCAATTCATGGAAAACTTGATGGGAAATTAAAGCAAAACTACTCCTCTGAATGGCCCTGTAAATGTAATCCATTCAACAGAGCCAAATTCTGTTTAAAGACTTCCATTAAATGCTGTAATAAATGTGCATTTCTTAAAGTTCTGAATTGAAATAGCAAGTGTGTGAATATATATATACTGTATGGACTATATATATATCGCGTACTTTTTGAGAACTAAGATTGCATTATTAGACTGGATGTTGATACCATCTAAGCATTTTCAACTGATTTTTACTTATGGAGAAAAACTACATTTTCTCTGTAAGTAAAAAAATGCATGTAATTATTTTAAAATATTTTTTCACTTTATTCAGTCTATATATACAGAAGAAGAATTACATGAAAGATATTTAGTATATTTGAGGATATGTTTAATATATGCTGAGAAATATTGGGGACAAGTAATTCATTATCATGTGTCTAAATGATGGTATAAATGAATCATCTGCCATTTTATGTCTTCGACAATGGCATTATTCTTTACACACGGATGAATTTGACCAAAAAGAAAATACGCTTCAAGTTTTTGTCATGTATCTTCTACCATGCTTATGTAAATTTAGTAAGAGTCTCAATAACTAATTTGTAGATGGAATCCAAATAGTGTACTTCCCGATTTTACAGGCAGAGATATGTTCTTAACACAGTAATGTCATGTGCATCTTTTTGCACTGTAAGTATTTAAAGAAAGTAAGTAAATAATGAGATGAAACATAAGTTTTTTAAAAAAATCTTAACAATTTCATTTATTTGTCAGAGAGAGAGAGAGCACAAGCAGGGTGAGTGGCAGGCAGAGGGAGAAGCAGGCTCCCAATACAGTTTTAGTCACTATCAAAAGGTGGGAGAAACAAACATTTAGAATTGGGGGTCCTCCGAGAAGCCAGAAATTTGAAAGACCAGGAACATGGAGAAAAAAGAGGTATACAATCTTGATATCTTCGGGGTCACTTAGAAAATACCAAAAATTAGAATGTGATCAAATTTCTTAACACTAGAAGCTAGAAAACAACTCAGACATGTCTCTAAAATTCTTAGGTCAGAATGATCTTCAAGTTAGCAATCTATACCAAATTTATACGACAATTAGGTGTAAGAATAAAATAAAAATATTTTGAATTACTATTAGAAATATACATCTCAGGGTACCTGGGTGGCTCAGTTGGTTAAGCATCCAACTCTTAATTTTGGCTCAGGTCATGATCTCAAGGTCCTGGGATCAAGCCCTGGGACCAGCTCCCCACTCAGCGGGGAGTCGGCTTAAGGATTCTCTCTCCCTCTCCTTCCCCTCTCATGCATGCTCTCTCTCTCTCTTAAATAAATAAATAAATCTTTTTTAAAAATGTACACCTCACACATCTTTAGACAGTAATTTATTGAAGATATTATATTCATTATATTCAAGAAAAAAAGATGATAGATCAAAAAGCAGGATATATGCCACACAAGAGCAGAAAATGGAAATTTCTGGGACAACCACTGGGCAGACAGATCAGAGAGCAAACAGTCTGTAGGACAAGGAAACTGGAAGGCTACTGGAAGTACCCTTATCAGAGAGTAATAGAAGTAATGTGTGTGAAGGCATGGAAATATTTGTTGTTACCATGAGGTTAAATTTTGGTGCTTTGGGGAAAATGAATAATAATTACATAGGAAATTAGGGAAAATTTTTAAACTGCATCAAACATTAACTCCAGGATAAACAAAAGATTGTTGAGGAAGGCTTTCAGCTCATCGTTCACTGCATTGATTTAGCCCAAATTATATAAAGTCTGACTAACAGCCGAGTAAAAAAAAAATTGTTATGTGGAGTGTGGGGAGTATGTAGAGAGTAGTGGTGTCAGATACATAAGTTTTCAACTTTCACTGGAGATATTGGTAAAAAAAATCTAAAATTGATAGATGAGTGAAAAGTTGTACAAATTTATGTATTTAGAAATAAAAGGTTGAGTTTGTCTCCGGAAAATATTTTGAAATAGAATGGAGGATGGGGAGGGAAGCCTGCTTTTTACTAATACCTTGAATTATATTTGGAACCTTATCTACATGTACCTCTTGAGAAAACCTTAACTCTTTAAACTGAATGTAAAATTTTAAAAAGTACATTTTTATATAACCACCAATACTTTGCTTCCAAAATTTCCATACTATTCCCTGATATTAATTTGCTTTTATTAGTAAATATTTCCACTGTCTAGAGAATAATAAAACAATCAGATACTATTTCATTCCTAATGTTTCTGAATCTTTCATCATAATATTTAGGAATGTAATAGAAAAACATACCAGTGATGAATACTTTCATTATAAATAATATTTATACAAATAAGTACATGAAATTATTTCCAGATTTTGGGATAAGTATTCACTTAAAAGAATGTTTATCTTTGATTTATGTTTCTTTCTATCTGTAAAACAATTGCCAAGAAAAAGTGCCAATATTTAACTGTCTGAGTAATTCAACTACAGAAAACCTAGGGAACAGAAACAACAATATTTTCAGGAATTCATAATCAGTGTTTTCATTAGATTGGGGAGCTGACACGTGCATGCACACACATGCATAAGTTATTAAAGAGATTAAAACTGGGGGGGTAGTTTATGGGGAGAGAGATAAGCACTATCGTTTTTCTAAGGCATTGGGTCTGTAATGGTTATTCAGAAAACGTGACCATCATGTGGCCTTCACATATTACTGTATTTCGAAAACCGCTTGCTAGATCCACAGCTAGAGAATTAGAAAACATTCCTTAGTTAGTTCTTGAGTTACCCTGAAGGGCAAGAGAAGAGAGCGTCGGTCTCACAAAGTGTGATGGATTTGTTTGTCCCACCTCAGCGCTGTGGACCACCAGCGGGGAGGGCAAGGGTTGAGAGGGGAGCGCGTCACACACAGGCTTCCCTCACAGAATCTTTCCAGACTTTCTGAATGCAAACTTATCGCAGTGTATTTTAAAGCAATTTTCCTTCTTCTTCATCTTCTTTCCTCCTTTCCTTCCTCCTTTCCCCCCCTTTCTTTCCTCCTTCCCTTCCTTCCTTCCCTTCTTTCTTTCCCTTTTCTTTCTTTTTCTTTCTTTCTTTCTTTCTTTCTTTCTTTCTTTCTTTCTTTCTTTTCTTTTCTTTTCTTTTCTTTTCTTTTCTTTTCTTTTCCTTCCTTCCTCTCTCTCTTTCTTTTCTTTCCTCCCAAAGAGTCGCTGCTGCTTCACCAATTAATGGAGAAAATCGGTTCTTACCTGACCGGCTCTGGACAGAGAACCACAGGAGTTATTGCGCGGTCCCCTAAGGGATGACAACGGTGTCCGGTTATTAGAGAAAGTTCGAGGTAGGAAGCATCCCGAAACATCCTCTGCCGATGTTGGGACTTGGGAAGCCTGTGCTTCCGCCCTGTTAATGGGTCTGACGTCGTCGTCCCGCAGAGACGTAGCAGCCGCCTGCGCTCCGTTGAAAGCACTCATGCTGCGTACTTCGTGCCAGAAATCCTTTCATTTCTCCGGAGCAGTTTTTCTCCACATAACGGGAAACAATCACAACCAGAGAAATCAGTTTCTGTTTGAGAACATCAACACATACAATGGACATTTATACAAGTCTGCTCATTTTATTTGATTTTTGTGTAATTGAAGAGACAAAAGAGCTCCTTGTTTTGCTTCAGTTGAATCTTTGTCGGAATTGGAAGCTTGGGAGCTTAACAATTAGATTATATTCTCTTTTTGTGTGGAGATACCATGTACTTTATTTAAAACGTTTTCTTCGTGGCAACTCCAGCTGTGAAGATGAAGATCTATGAGAGATGGCCAGAAAAACCTGCGAATCTGCTGGCTCTTCTGAATAATGATGCATTAGCTTTTTGGGGGGCGGCGGGAACAGGAAGGGAAGAAAGTGTAAAAAGATCAGAATCAGGGGCACCTGGGTGGCTCAGTCTTTAAGCATTTGCCTTTGGCTGAGGGCGTGAACCCTGCGTTATGGGATCGAGCCCCACATCAGGCTCCTCCGCTATGAGCCTGCTTCTTCCTCTCCCACTTCCCCTGCTTGTGTCCCCTCTCTCGCTGGCTGTCTCTGTCTCTTCAAATAAATAAAAAATAAAATCTAAAAAAAAAAAAAAAAAAAAGATCAGAATCAGACTGCTCCCCCTATTACTTATTTAGGGCTTTTGGTTAAATAACATTTACTTATTCATACTCTGTGGTAGTAGACCCAAAATTATGCATGACAGTCACAAATTCACTCTTTGGCTTAACTTAAAATTTACCAGTCAAATAAATATTGATAGGTAACTTACTAGCACATTCTGATTCTATTCCTGTGCTTTAATTTGTTAATTAACATAGTTAAAAAAAAAAAAAGAAAAGGAAAAATATATAAGAGAAAAACTTTTCAAAAATTACAACCCAAATAGGAATTTCTTCTGTTCTATGCAGCGTAGGTATTTCTGGCTTATTTCTTACATATATATAAACTTGTACCATCTCAAACACCCTTGCGTCTCTACTAAGTATGCACATATTGATTTATTCAGTAAATAATTATTGACAATCTGCCTACTAGGTGACAGACACTTCAGTCTCTGTTTCAGGATTCACATGTAATGTCACCTTCACCACAAATCATATTGTATCAATTAATTATAAACAATCTGTGTATATTTCCATAATACACATTCATTATTTTAGTTCATTGAACCTCAGAGAAATGTGATTTATGCTATTTTGAACTGTTAGGATTTCTTGAAATTTTATAGTGATATAAGATTAGGATAATTGGATATGTAATACATGGCCACCCGAAAAGGAAAAAACAAAAACAAAGAAACAAGCAAACAAAAAGACTACCCCAATAGAAAGAACCAGGTAGAGGCTGTTTGACCTCTTCCAACATAGCCTTGCAAGTCACACATTGCGTCCCTCAGTAGCAGGAGAGTGAGTGGCTAAGGCCAGCAAATATTCAAGGGAAGGTAAATTAGACCCCCATCTTGATGAAAGGGGTATCAAGTGGTTTACTGAAATATTTGAAAACAATCACAGTTAGCGTTCTGACCACAAATTACTCACTTTTCTTCTATATACGTATTAAACTCTGTATCTCCCAAGATCCTCTGAAGTCTCATCTTTTTTTTTTTTTTAAGTGGGATTCAGAGGGAGAGGGAGAGAGAGAATCTCCGGCAAGCTCTACACCCAGCATGGAGCATGGGGCTGAACCCACAACTCAGAGATCATGACCTGAGCCAAAATCAAGAGTCCCTCGCTCAACCAACAGAACCACCCAGAAGCCCCAGTTTCTGTAAGTCTTATTGGAGCCCATTCTGCTATGGGACTCTTAGAATCTTTATGAATTAATGGAGATTTATGTGGCACAGCCTTACTATCCTTACAAGCTTATTGTCTGTTTGAATGATTTATGAGACACCACTGTAAACGTTTCTAAGACCTTAACCAACCTCTTTAGAGTCACACCCTTGACTTTATCTTCACACCACGTTTTCCTGACAGGAAGCTGAATGTGATTTTTCTGGGAAACCACTCCTTAATTTGATAATTATTTGGAGATTCTGGAGAAATCAAGAAAGATTAGAAAAGAGAAATAGTTCTATTTTTGAGCCCACTCGGCTCTTGGATTTGTTATATATCACAGTGTATCCTTGAGCTTCTAGGCTTTTTTTTTACCCCAAAGTAATCTTGCCTGGGTTAATAGATAAAATATCTTATATCATCTCTCCAAAGATACTAATGATGCTATTTATTATATCAAGTAGTAATTTACATACATATGCATATGTATTTACACAGATGTACATGCACAGAGCATTTGCCTTGTCTCTGTCTTTAAGTTTGTTTAAATCTTCTATTTACCCAGTTTAGTTTCCTTTTTTCATGCTGTAGGTTTCCTGAAATAGTTTTTAATTTTGGTCATCAGTTTAAGTGAAAAATCAGTGTTCTCTTGAAAAAGAATTATGTTTTAAAGTGTCTGATCTAAAATGGGAAATTTGGAGGGAAATGAAGCTGGGTATGCTTTGTATTAATTTATATATGGAGCTATATTTTTGGAACAGCTGGCTCCTTGCCCATCATGGCAGCCAAATCTTACTTAAGACTCTATCCTAGTTTTCCCTCAGACATGAAAATGCACTCTAGAGTATCCAGGACAATCATCCTATTTATTTACCAAGCTAATCTCAGAGTATTAGTTCACGTTTAAATGCATGAGCCAGGCAATTTGCAAATAAGAAATTGACACACAAGAGAAGCCTTTTTTAAAAGTTAATTGCTCTTGCAATTTCTGTTAGCAACGTCTATTCATAACCTTGCTTGGCCCTGATTTGGGTTTTTCATTCACAGCCTCCATACAAGGCTTATTTTTTGTTGTTGTTGGTTCTGTCTTATGTCTGAACCCATTGAGAGTTTTCCAGGTTTTTCCAATTTCGATTGAAATCCAGTGTGTGTGTGTGTGTGTGTGTGTGTGTGTGTGTGTGTGTTCGCCAGTTTGGGTTCTGAAGGAAATAGTTACCAAGACTGAATCAGAATTATAAGGGTCTATTGGGTGCTCTTGCAAAGTGTAGAGGGGAGAGGAAGTGGAAGTAAGTAGGGAGAGCCTCTGAACGTGATTCAGGTCTGGCTCTGTTGAAGAGAAATTGGGAAGGAAGGAGAGGACGTGGAGAGTGTCAGACTGCAGTGTGGCCCTGAGGAAGTTTGCCCAGGCTAATGGAGAGGTCCCAACCAACGACTGCCCGCTAGAGAAGTCTGCTTTGGACAGGAAGGGCTCAGCTCTAGAACCTCCACCATTTTCAGTCATTGGCTGGGAGCAGCCAGGGAGAGCTAGGCCTTGGTTCCAGTGCTGAGACCCATCCTGAAGCCATAGCAACTGGGACCGTCGGCTAATTCTGCTTCACACAGCAGCTCCCTCTTAAAATAAGATCTAAGCAATCTACTCCCAGGTCTCTGCCACACACATTTCAGAAATTCTTCAAATGTTATGGACTCTTCACATGGTCTTCAAGCAGAGCTAAGCTTTTAAAATTTTATAACTTTCTTCTATTATTACTCTTTTGAGGACAGAAGGATAAATACTTAACATGTGTCAATTGTCTTAAATATAAAAATATTTCGGATGGAGATATCAAGGTTGAGTTAATTTGGTATCAATTTCCGTGTAACAGATTATATAATCAGGTATTTGCAATTCTTGCCAGAAGTTTCACTCTCCTTATTACGACCTGGTTTTTATGTCTGAAGTCTAATCATAAAAGGTATTGCGAGTGGAGAAAATATTTTCTAACGTGTCTCTAACAGGGGAGAGATGAAACATTTGAAGTCAGTGTTCTAGTACTGGTTTTTTTTGAACAAGATCGAAATTCAAATGAACACTGATAAAAGTCATAGTTCTATCTCCTCCATTCTAATTTGAACTCTGAATAAACATTTCTATTCTATACTTTCCCTCACTGATTACTCACTTACAGAATACAAAATTACCTCCTTTGAACCAATATGTGCACACTGCTAAAACATAGATAAAGATGTTTCAATGGTTTTTAAATTAAGGTATAGAATTGTTTTTTATTTACTCATTCTTCAGGCAAATTTTTGTTCCCTTTCCTGCTTTTCTTTTTTTAACTTGTGGCAATTTAAGCTTAGCTGTTGGCAGAAAGCAAAAGGAAGTGCATTTTTTGGGGGGGGGTTTTTATATCACTGAAATTTAATTGTTGAGATTGCATGCTGCCCTTTTATCCCCCCACTGTTCTACTTCAGGTTAGAAATGCTTGACCTGATATAAAATTTCCATTTCCATTTCCAAAATTATAGCTCCCTCTTCAAATTACTGTGAAGCCTGGCCAGCTTCATTTCCCTCTGTATATGTACTACCACTTTACAGTGGAAAAAAATGGTTCAAAAAATAAATTCAGATTTCTGCCAACAACTATTTAATCTAAATAATACACATTTGCAAACCAATGTACTCTAAAGGATCAGTAATAATATGCTTCACTAATTTGATGTTCAATAAATTATTATATTTAAAAAACACATACTGGTGTTTATTATTAAGTAATACATTAATGCTCAATGTCTCTCTAGAGAAATAAATTCATCCTCATTGATGAGCGAAAAAAATCAAAAGAAAACACAGTTTTAGTTGGCTATGTAGTGGGTTGGGATCACATGACATGGGCCCTAGACCTATTTTTGCCACTCAATTAACTCACGACCCAAGGATGTGCACTCCGAATTTCTTTTTCTTCTTCTATGCAATAGAAGAGGAAGTAGGAATCAGTACCTTCAAGATTTACCATACTCCACTGTTTTTTAATGTTCCTCTAAAATAGCCAGCATATTATTTTTCATCTAATTAGGAGTATTAAGTTTCTAGAAATGCCCCATTTTCAAAAAAAAAAGAAGAAACCTATTTGCTTAATAACTAAAGTTAATTTTTATTGTTTATTTCATCTAACAATTTGAGGTAGTCAAACCATAAACCTATTTGTTTTATGAATATTAAGAAATGCAGAAAATGATTCAAGTTACTTCTGACGATATATTTGACAACTGAAGCAGTGTGAGAGGTTTAGGTGAGTATATTTCTTCGCACTCTTGTGGAAAAGGCACACTGAATCTTTTCATTTAATTTTTTATAAGTGAGATCCCTCTCTCATGGTCAGCTATAATTTAAAGCACCTTAAATAATTGACTCAATACCCAGGTCTCATCACTGTTAACCAAGTATCTGTCTTTCTGTGTTTGTTTCAAAATATATACAACATAATTGAAATCATTAACGTGGTAAAGAACAAAGCAAATTGCTGGTCATGGATAGCTATATGACATTAATAAACTTAAAAAGCATCAATTCAACAATAATATCCACAATTCTGAAAATGTATGCACTCAAAATATAGCTCAAAATTATATAAAGCAAAATTCAACAGAAGGAAAAATGAATCCACAGTCCTAGTTTAATACTTCATACATTTCTAAAGTAGCTGATTGAAAAAGCAAACAACAAACCAACAAGCATATATACAATCTTAAAAACACGATTAAAATTTCTAATAAGGTGCTAAATTCATAAACAATGCGGAAAAGCAAAATAAAGGCACAAATATGACTACTGTAGGTGATATTACGATGTTCTGCTCAGACACCCTAAGAACTGACAAATCCATCTCTCAACTTCTGGAGACAGTCTGGCTCTTTTCCTCAATTGAGTCAACTCTGAAGGGTCTTCCAAGCTTCGCAGCTTCACAAAGCATTAACACTGTGCACCAGCTCCTTCTTCTACCCTGTCCTGCATTCCTAACTTCCCTTTAGGTATATCTCCTAAGGGTATTCTTAGAAGCGTCTGTATGGTACTTTCCATAACATTGTTTGTTTCCAGGAAACTGATTTTAAAATAATTGATACCAGATTTGGGGGTGATCTTAGGAAATAAATTTTACAATAGGATTTTGGGAATCTGTCCCTTGCTGGCTTGCTGATGGTAACTGAAGTATGTATAGGGTTTCCTGGCATGGTCTAGCAGTGCACCCGTTACATTGTTCAATGGCGGAAGGAACAATGACGCCTGGTGAAATATCTTTGATACTGGATAGGTGCGGAGGAATGGTAATTACGATGACTCTGTAATTTTTTGTGTGTTGGTGAGCATGCTGGATCCACTGAAAAGGGAGAATGGCAGGTTCAAGATGATAAAGCATCAATTTAAGGACAAAAAATTGAAAGCCAAAAAGCAGCCCTGGCAGGATTTCAGGAAACCCTAACCTTCTCTAGCCAGAAGACAGACAGAATGGAGTTTCCATCTTTAGATAACGAGTTTGAACTTGAGAAATGGTTCAGGTCTGGAAACCAATCAAGGGGTTATGAATTTTAAAAGCAGTATCTTAGTTATCCTCTGGGACTTTTTTATTATACAAATTAAGTAATACCCTTGATGATGATTCATTTATCGTATTTCTGAGAAAATCATATTCTATTAACTTTCTCCATAAATTTCTATGGGTTGTGATTATGACTGCCACTTAGATTTTGCCTTTGATTGCAATAATTTGCCCACCCAGCTCTGAGAATGAAGTCTTGCCACCTAGCTTTATTTGTTTCAAGATTGTATGATTCCACTTAGATTCAGAAGCCTAGACTCTATAACACCATAAGCACTGGACTACAGAGAACAGTCGTACCTTAATTTCATAATAAGGTAGTTGCCTTCACACCAGTGAATTCTTTATTGCTTTGAATAATGGAATGTCCTCTTGGCCCACCCATGGAAAGCTATAGACTGTTTAGTTTTCTGGTATTTGGTAGACTATCCATGCTAACATACACAATTTTTGTGCCTTTAGATCCATTTTCCCTCTCCACCGGTCAATTCTAGCATTTCTACCTCATTTACTATGCACTGCCATTTCCCCCCAAGTTTCTCATAACTATCTCAGCAGTATATCAGCACTTCCTCCCAAGGCCCTTTCCAGGGTATTAAATCTTATATCACAACAACTGCTCCCCCATTGTTAAAACCTCCCTTATCCACATTTATAGTCTATTGCTTGATCCAGCACCTCATGCACAGTCCCCTCCTTACTCTCTCAGATGTTGCTGGTGCATAGAGAGATTTTGCACCTCTTTTGGCATATTTTCCCTTTTCACACTATATTCAGACCATACTAACATCTGATACTTATCACTGTCCTGGTTACCAAGACTGGGGATGAAGAAAATATTATCCTTTGAAGCACCTGCCTTATTTGAGGCTCACACGTGATATTTCGCTATGAGGGGCTATAGCAGTCTATCAATACAGAGTGGACACTGATGTATCAATTCCAAGACTGAAGATCCCATCTATCTTTACCTGATCCCTGACCTTAGCTAAAGATACCTAGCAGGGCTGAAAATTCAACTTTATCTGAATCTCTGCTACTCAAATTTAAGTCCTAAGGCTGGGTCTGGAAACCAATAGGATAGAAGTAGAAATAAGATTAGTCACCATCCTTTTGGTGACCTATTGGGGAATTGTGCTTCTGATTTGCTATAGATTGAATGGTTGTCTCCCCTCAACATCCATATGTTGAAATCTCAGCCTATTAGGAGGTGGGGCCTTTAGGAAGTGACCAGGTCATGAAGAGGCACATGAAGGGGATTAATGTCCTTATAAGAGCAGCCTGAGAAACTCACTTTCACCTTGTAAGGTACCTCAGTAAGAAAGTGGGCTCTTACCAGACATCAAATCTGCTTAGCCTTGATCTTGGACTTCCTAGCTTCCAGAACCATGAAAAATAAATTTCTGTTGTTTATAAGCCACCCAATTTATAGTATTTTTGTTATAGGATTCAAACAGACTAACATAGCCTTCTGAAATCCTGGGCAGTATGTTCTAGATATCTTGCTGCCTGAAGGGGGAATGTTCTTACTGGAAAGCATATTAACGCACCACTTAACGGTAAGCTCTGGCTCCTTCTGACGCTTCAGTCTCCTCCTGCCAGGAACTCATCACGTAAGAAATGGAATCACAATAAGAGATAATGACTGTTATCATCAGGGAAACACAGGGTTGCTACTACACAATGGCAGAAGGAAGGGATGGTAAGTTCAGGTGACCCATATTTTGAGCTCATAAGCACAATTTTAACTGTAAATTCACACACAAGTACAATAACCATGGCATGAGGAAATGAAGATACTCCGAGGCTCATACTCTTCAAGGCTGAATTCCTGAGTCTTCCCACTAGGCATTCCACCCAGACCAGTATAAAGTGGTAGCTAAAGATTAGAGAAATCTAGAATTGATGTTGGAATAAGGGATGATAAATTTTAGTTATTTCCTTGTAATCAATGTTGTTCCATTAACTGCTAATCAGTTTTTCAGAAACAGGACCAGCAAGAATCCTGTTTACAGATGGGGCCAACTTACTATGAGGAGCAAATAGATATAAGTGGGGCCAGGAGATGATAGTGGATAATGTTGGGCTCCACCCGGATTCCTTCCTCTATGCTAATATACACATGCCTTGGTTGCTGGGCCAATAATCTGTAGATGATTCATAGCTGTGTCTCTTGCTGAGACTAGTTCTTGACTGCTTTCTCTCAGGTGTCCTGCATCCAATGATTGGCTAGTGACAGAAAGATTAATTTCCTTGCCTAATTTTGAACAACTCAGAAGTGCTATTCCCATTCCTGGGCCACTTATGAGAAGGCATGAGAAATGAAGAAGTCTGAAAAGTTGGGGTAGGAGAATATTTGAATAACTTATATATAATTTGGAGCAATTGATGGCCATCAAAAGGTGATGATAGTTTGCTCAGGAGTTGAGTAGCTAGATATATAATTATATTATGAAAATTACATACATACATACATAGACATTTTAGTATCACAACACATGACTGCCAGGACGAATATCAATAAACTAGATAGAGGAAAAATTATTACTTACGGAAGTATAATTGTGATTATTTCTAGAGTACATAACTTTTTTCATACATATTAAAATGAGTTTACTTTTTTTGCTGTTATATTGTCTTTAACTAGTTTGGGAATCTAAATAACGTCAACCTCATAAAACAAGCCTCTCACTCTACATTCTGAAATGACTAGAAGATAATGAATAGTTCCTTGAAAGTTTGATAGAACTCACTGGGCATCTTGACTGTATCTTTTTTAGTGATGGCGAGCTTTTCTTGCCATTTCAACTTATTCAGTGCTTATTCATCCATAAATGTTTTACATTTTTTCCCAAAAATTTATCCATTTAGTTTAGCTTTTCAAACTTTCTAACATAGTTTTAAAATAATATTTAAAAACCGTTTTTAAGAGTCACCCCCCATCTTCATCCTGTATTTTATTTTCACATTCATTTTTTGGCCAGTATTTTTTTTTTAAGATTTATTGTATTTGAGAGAGAGAGAGAGATCAGGGGGAGGTGCAGAGGGTGAGAGAGAATCTCAAGCAGACTACCCAGTGAATATGGAGCCCAATTCCGGGCTCTATCTAAGGACCCTAAGATCTTGACCTGCGCCGAAATCAAGATTTGGACACTTAACTGACTAAGCCACCCACTGGCCAGTCTTAACAAAAGAGCATCTTAATATTTTCAAAGATTTTATTTTATTCATCCTGTTTTTAAATTTTGCCCTTATTATTCTTTCTTCTTAATTTTGGATTTGCTTTGTGGCACTTTAACCACCTTTGTGTGATGAAGTTTTAATTTGTTTACAACCATTTCGATATTCTGGTAATTGTATTTCAAGTTATAAATATCCTTCTAGATGTTGTTCTAGATGTGTCCCACACATGTTGGCATGAATGGACGTGCATTCGGTAGATGTGCATATGTCTCCCAGTCCTGCTGTCAGTTGTTTATTGTGAGACCATGACACTAGGAAAGAACATCTTTGTTTCTGATGAATATATCTTCCCATTTTTGTTGTTCCTTATATAGGTAGATAACACTCTACTTTGTTTCTTTGATATTTTCTGGTTTAAATGTTTTGTTAAGATTTTGTTTATTTTGTTGTTGTTAAATAAACACCCCCACCCCCAATCTTCTTTTGTTTTATATTTGCTGGGTATAACTTTCCCAACCTTTGATATTCACATTTTCACCGCATTTTGTGTTTATGTATGCCTCTTGTAGAACTCACTCTGTTGACACTGTGTGTGTGTATGTATTTTAACGAAATCTGAGACCCTCTGTCTTTTCAGTCATTATGTTTTAAGCATATACACATGAACTGGGTTAGTCTTCTCTAGAATATGGATATGTTTTCCCTCCCCTTGTATTCTTTCTGTCCTTTATTTTTACATTATCAAGTCATTTGATCACTCTTGCTTTCCGTATCTATTGTGTCACCTGTCTCTATTTTTTTTCTCTTTAAGAATGATTACAAGGTGGCTTTTTGTGGTGCAATCTTTCCCAGACATTATATGCTTGAAAATATTATACCCGTCCATTTAAATGATAATTTGGCTAGACATAAAATCTTAGGTTCAAGTGTTTTTGTCTTCAGTATGGAAACAATTATGAATCTGTTAATTTTCTCCCCCAGTATCATTGTTGAGAAGCTTGAAGCAAATCTGATTTATGTTCATTTGAAGATGAGCAAGTCTTTTTCTCTGGAAGCTCATGGCATTTTGTCTCTATTTTTGGTGTCTTGCTGATTTGAGAATATTCTGCTTGCATTTGCTCTACAACATTTTTAGTATGATCCTAGAATGTGCAACTATTGATGCTTTTATCTTTCTGTTCACCTACTGTTACATTAATGATTATGCTCATTTTGTATTTTACATACCATCACATTTGCTTTAAACACTTTTAACTTCGCTTAGCAATAAATGTCTATGCTAAATGAAGCAAATTCTGTAGCCATCTTCTACACTCTGAGTTACTTAGCCTGTGCTGTCGGGACTATGAAAATCCCCACTAAGCTATAGTGAAGACACTACTTGCGGTATCAGCAGGAGTAGAACCCTCTGACTCCTGGGAGCTTTCCCTTTCTCCTGTTCGAGCAACCTGAACCTGAACCAGCACACATTTGTGCTTAAGTAACGTGTAAGCAAAGCAGATGCTGTAATGATTCCCTCCTGCAGAAGAAGGAGGATTTACTGCGCTGTGACATTTTTAAGCAAGGCTGCTATGCTAATTAGCAATAGGGCATCTACTTACACAGGAAAACATTAGCAAGATCTCTAGTTGGCTATTTGGCTCGATCTTACTAAATGGCTTTCCAGTGATGGGCCTGTGCTCCATGTGTGCAGAGGTCATGCTGGCCAAAAGAACAAAAGTAAAAATGATACTAAAACCCCAAATATCATGGGAAGACATAGATATCCCACATGTATGTATCTTCCTGACCCCACCCAAGGATTAAATAAACCATCATCAGGGTGCCTGGGTGGTTCAGTCAGTTCATGTCTGACATCGGCACAGGTCATGATCCCATGATCCCAGTGTCCTGGGGATCGAGCCCCACATCAGACTCCCTGCTCAGCGGGGGGTCTGCTTCTCCCTCTACCCCTACTCCACTTGTGCTGTCTGTCTCTCTCTCTCAAATAAATAAATAAAATCTTCAAAAATAAATAAATAAGTCATAATCGAGTCTTTTCTAATAAATCAGGGAATTAGAAATTAGACAATATGCTAAATAAATGTTGAGGTTCTATCAAATTACTAGTTTCAGCGAATAAAAAATCAATAGCTCACAAAAGATCAGCTGATGGTAGCTATTGATTAAACTGCATTATCTATATATCAAAAACCTTCAGAAAGAACTGAATATATGTATACTTCCTGTCAATTGGCAATTGTTCAATAAATATCTTATCAGTGGTATTATTCAGTTTTTAAGCACTTATATGAACTATCTTATACACATTTACATTTACTGTATTAAAGAACTAGAAGCAATGTTACATATTTGAAATGCAAACTGAACCCAATTAAAGTCATTCACCTTGGTTCTTAATCTCATCTAAATCTATTTGGTATGTGGTTTGGGGCAGGTCTCAATCTTTCTGGACCTCATTTTCTTATAAAGTAAAAGAGGTATTATTAAAATCACTTCAGTACTTAAGAAGATAATTGAAATTTGGAATAAGCAAGATTCATGGGGTTATTATAAGGATAAGTAGAAAGACCATTTCCTGAAACTGTAAAGTCATACATACTTAAAAGAAACTCTTATTTTTTTTTCTTCAGATTCACTGAATATGCCTTCTTGGCTGCCTTTTCTGAGTATTGTGGGTCTCCGTAACACTACCTAGGAAATTTCTTTAATGTGGAAAGTTATAATGCAACAGAATGATAAGTTGCAGAATGAAGTAAACATTGACAGTTAATTTACAGTTTACTTAAGGAACATTTTCTACAAGCAACTACCGGTATATTGAAGCACAATTCTGGTGCTGTTCCAATGTTAACTACCTCATTTTACTAGGATTTGCTGATTGAGATGGATGTGGAATCTTTGATCTGGATCAGAAGCAAGTTAATCTCATTAAAAAAACCTGCGACTTATTATTTTCGGTATCTATCCACAGACTTCTATGTTCCACGTATTGGACTGGCTTATAAAGATAAGTGTGTCACAGTTCTTCTTGCAAAGATTCCAGATTTTAGCTGGAAATCGTAGTAGCTACAATGCACCAAACTTTAAAGGAGCTAGGGGAGCAGAGAAAAGGGAGGATCCACTCAGCAAACGCTCTGGAAATATTATCAGATGAGGTTATGTTAGAGCCTCGTGTAGTCTGCCAGGTGATCAGGACCGTGAATGTTATTCTCGGCTGGGGGAAATTAAGTGCAAATTCTCGGATACATAAACGTGGAGTGTTCAAAGAATTACAGAGGTCTGAAGTCTCTCAGGAAAAGTGAGTCCACCACTAGGTTATGAAATGGATTCCCACTTTCCATTGAACTTTATCCTTGCAATCCAGCGGTAAAGTCCCTTTCCAAATAAGAGGGCAGTGGCTATCACACACTAACAAGTGTAACTCAGGTTGGTGTGTAACTGGTGGAAAAGAGAGAGCCAAGTAGAATATTACGTATGAAGGGATAATTTTCACACAAAAATATCTTCCGTAAAAAGTCAATCCATAAATGACAAAAGATAAATAAGAAATGTCAAGCAAAGGACACTCTATATTCATAAAATTCATTTCTGGGAATCTCGTATTTGTAAACAAATTCTAAAGAACTTTCTCCTGAGAATGGTCTTGACCAAAAAACAAGAGCTGCATTTTTTAGATTTCTTAGATATTTTAATTCAGACATAATTGAATAATTAGCAGGACAAAAACACTTGATACGGTACTATTTTATTTTATAGGTTTGTTAAAATTTGTTAGACTTTTTAATGTCTCAAACATGTAGGAAAGTTTAAAACCATAAATGTTTTATGTTCCTATGTTAATGCGAGTAGTTGAAAGAGAAATACTTATTCCTTAATCTTATATTTTACCCTGTATATTTTTTAAAAAGATTTTATTTATTTGTCAGAGAAAGAGAGCACAAGCGGGGGGAATCGCAGGCAAAGAGAGAAACAGGCTCCCTGCTAAACAAGGAGTCGGGCGTGGGACTCCAGCGCAGGACCCTGGGATCATGACCCCAGCCAAAGGCAGATGCTTAACCAACTGAGCCACCCAGGTGTCCCTACACTGTATATTTTTTATACTAGAAATATTTATTTTTACTTTGTTTTAATCATGCCATCGCTAATCTCAGACGAACACATTTGGAGTGAAGCAAATGCATTTGGAGTATTCAGAAAGAGAACTGAGTGTTGGGTTAATGTAGAGCGTGAAATCAGCCATTAACACCTTGCTTGCTAAAATGTAACACAGAGGCCTCTGCGGGCAGGGAGGGTTTCGGAGAAGGGCAGAGGCCTTTGGAATGCCGAGGGGAGTTGCCTTCCCTGAAGCTTTCTTAGCCCAAACAGTCGCCTGTGATCTAAGACATGTAGGCATTGTCCCTTAGGCTATGTTTAGCAGACCTCCGAGAACAGGCGGATTGGCATATGGTATCTTTCCCGTAACACATCCTCCTAGTTCGAGTAAGAACTCTGGTCACACATCACGTGCTTGAGAGACAGTGAAAAGGATTTGTGATTATCCTGAAGGACCAATAAAAGCGGGAGCAAAGAAGAGCAAAAGGTCTTCGTCTCTGAGTGTTGACCCCCTTGCATTGACCCCCTTGCATTGTCCTCTTTTCACAGCAAAGTTTGGATCTTTCATCCATCTGTACAGGGATTGCTGGCCATTCCCGGCAGCTGAGGTGAAAAGCTTCAGCCTAAGGAGAATACTTTGTCTGTGTATTACGTAGAGCAGAATAGGCTGCAATAACAAATAGACCCGAATAGCATAAACACGAAGCGTGGTGAAACACATTTGGGTTCCACTGATAATCCTGTTAAATGGGGTACCTGGTAGGTCTTCCCCATGCGGGGGTCAGATCCTGAGGCTCTTTCCATTTTATGGCTCAGTCAACCACTATTACCTTGTACTCAGATTCATCTGCTGGGAGAAAAGATTTGGAGGCACAGCTTCTTCCATGCATTGGTTTGGATGTTTCGTACAACATGTGCCACGTTCTCTCGGTTCGGATTTCACAGCAGGGTCAAACACGACTGTAAGTGGGACTACATGCCAAGAAACAGGGGAGCATAGAGATTATGTGGAGTAGGTGTCAATATCCACTACAGGCTGCCCATCCTTAGGTATGTGGGACCTAGTACTTAGCCCCAAAGCCAAGTCCAGACTAGCAGCAGGACTACACTGCAGGTTCCTTGAATTTGTAATGATATCTGAAATGTAAAATACCTCTCAGGCAGGATTACTACAGAAATTATGCCATACCGGAACAAGAAGCAAAGTGTCTTAGTAATGACAACCAGGCGTAACTTAGTACATAGAGATTGGAATTAATTATGTATTTGTAATATTTATATATTTCATATACTATTATAAAGAGATAGGTCTCATGCATAGTTAATATATTTGAAAAAATTAAGGTGTTAAGTTTTTCCCTGTTTTCCATTATTTTTCTCATATCTTTATATTGGAAAATGAAGTGATAAAAATAAATTACTGTTTTAATGAAGTAGGGAAAATTTATACAAAAAAGAAAAAAAATACTCTTAAATCCATTAATATATAGTAACAAGCCCATTTTTATTTTGAGGTTAATCCTCATGCTAAATAATTAGACCAGGTTCTGCATCTCTAATTTCCCATGCTTGAGTATTAAGCTGACATTCGTTACATCTGTTTGCATTAGTCATTTTGACTCATAATGCATGGTAAAATAAAGAATAACTACAGATAAGCCAGAAAATGTGGTGGGAAAGTGTGATGAATCATTACATTATTTTTTATTAGTTCATCTGGATGGTAATTGTACTGATTTGCGTATTCTTTTTAAGGTGTTAAGATCAGGGTACAATGATCTTCTCAGGAGATTAAGTTAGTTGTTTGTGACACGTCACTTGAAAAAATACATATTTACACAATATCCAAGTGATTTACACATTTCCGAAATGTAAAATCTAGTAATATTCGTGGCCTTAAAAATATTCGTTATTGACATACAATTCTAAACAAAGATGTCAAGATTGCTAGATATAATATCCTAGTTTACTGATGTAACTGATAATTTTCAAGCAAGGCTTTTTTGCCTTGTGGCACAATCAATCACACATCTAGAAAATATCTTGTAGCTGGAGTATAAAACAAATGGCTGGCTGTTAGAGCTTTAGGGTTAGAACAATGTAATCTATAAATCAGCATTAACTACAACTCTAGTATCAATTTTATTCACTAGCATTCATTGACCAGTTTAGTTTTGTGGTACAGATAGGATGAGTCAATTAAATTCTATCCTACATTTTTCTAAAGAATTAGAAGAGCCAATGTTTAGTTGGGAACTTGGTAATACACAACGATTACCTCATTCTACAGACACTATTAAAGCTTAGTGTGACACTGGCCAATGGAATATTAACAGAAGTGGTAAGTACAACTTCCAAGGGTTGCCATTAAAAGGAAGGTGCGTGACTTTCTCCTCCTACTTCCTCTTGCTGTTCAGAATGTAGATAAGGGAATGTGGAGTTGGAGCTTGGACCCTGAAGGGACTCCAGGAAGGGAGCTTATGGATAGTGGAGGAACCTACCTCTGCCATTCTATATGGGAAAGAAATGATTTTATTTAAGTCGTTAATATTTCTCACTAACAGCTGAAGGAAGTCCTAATCATAGTGCATAGTGTAGCTTGGTGAGACAGAACTTTTAGAGCCATCAGGAAAGTCGTACCAATTATTTGTTTAATTACATATGATTAGTCATTAGGACAATATGTGAAGCCTGTCTTAAACAGTTATTTAAAGAGGGGGAAAAGAAAAACCACATAAATCAATGATTTTTCTTTCATCACTAGCGATCTTTGAACAAATTGCAAAATTTCTGAAGTTAAGCTAAGTATTTTTATTAGTTAATTAACCATACACCAGGACCCAAACACATAGGAATGTATAAACTAAAAGGAAATTATTGATTCTGTCTTAGTCTTAATGAAATACATTGGTTAACATTCATCTGTCACGAGTCTAAGCCTATTAAGCAATATTTCCAAACACTATACCTTTCCTTTATTGCATGAGGAGCGAAGTAATAATGTTTTTTTGTTTTTTGTTTTCCTGTCCTCAACTCTAGGCTACTTGGACGTTGGTAGTTACTAAACATATGGAGTCACAGTATATGCACAGGAAAGTAAATTTTGTAAAACTTCACGTTATGAAGTAAAAGTAAAGATTCATGTTTGCCCTATCATTTGTTTGACATTTAGTGCCATAACTTACAAGTTTTGAAATCCAACATGGTAATCACTGGTTTGCTGTGACTTGTAAATACACATATTTTTAATACTTAACTATCAAAATGATAATTTGCCAAGGAAACAAGAGATTATTAGGGATGAAAGACAAGGCTCTACTTATAAATTAAAAAATGAAGAAGAATCTAGAAGAATTGCTATAGGATCCCCAAGGAGAGGAAATATTGATTATGGTGGATTTAAGTTTTCCATTTACAAGTATCATTATGCATGATGGTCCAGCAATAATTTAGCAGGTCTAGAAAGGCAAAGCCACAGACATGCATACATACTTACACATGTACAAATATGTGTACGTTCTTAGTATCACAAACTTTTGGAAAAGCTTACACCAATTATTGTCAAAATATGCCTAAGAATTATGACACGAGACCAGGGAAAATAGTGATCAGTGTAAAAAAGTATATAATGGTTTGAAAAATATATTCTCTACTTATTGAAGACATAACTGGATTATTAACTTATAATGCTAATTGATAAGATACTAATATATTAATAGTTTAAATATAATAACATAAACTCTTGCTTCACTTTTCCAACCATCACCAGATTTGGGGAACCTGCTTTCATCTGACATGCCAGATGGTGTCATAAAGCTGAAGTCTAAAAAACCACTTGATGGACATGGTACAGATCCAAGTAAAACACCATTATTAATGGGATGCCTTAAAAACGTAATAAGAAAGGACAAGCAGGAAATATTAAAAAACCCAGAATGAATTGCAATCATCCATTATAGAACAGAGGAGGAGTCAGGGTTTCTAACTATAAAATTCTCTGATCAAAGATAACTTTTGGTAAGATTCTCAGCTCTATTTCCAACTAAATTCCTTTTGTCTTTTCATTGATTTATTGTGTCTTTCCACTAAATAAGAGGCTATCCACTGTCCTTTTTAGATGAGCACCCCAGGTGCTATCTTTTTAAAAGATAATTGCCAATTGACCTCTTGGTGCCTTGGTTTTCGCCTACGAAAAAATAGATAATGCTACATACCTCCAAAGTTTGCTGTGACTACGAACAACCATGAGGGTGTTTACTAAAATGATTAGATTGTGCCTGCAGTGAAGACTCAGTTACTGTTGGAGTCCCTGTTCTTTCCTTGATTTAAAAAATATATCTGGTTTTAGTTTACATAAGGATAAGGTGTCCAGATAAGGTGTTTTACACTTGATACTAATATAACATTTTTGAATTCTCAGGTTTGAATTTTATGTGTAAGAAAAATAGAATATACTGATACATAACTAAAGCTCTAAATTCAGACAACATAGGTTGAAGTCTGAGCTTGATCACAGGCTAATATTTCGATGTTTAAAAAAATACAGTTGACCCTTGAACAACACGGGTTTGAACTGTGTAGGTCCACTTATATGCAGATTTTTTTCCATAAATACAAGACTGTAAATGTGTTTTCTCTTCTTTATGATTTTCTTAATAACGTGTTATTTGCTCTAGTTTATATTATTATAAGTATAATATATAGTACATTCAACATACAAAATATGTGTTGATCACCTGTTTGTTATTGGTAAGCCTTTCAGTCAACAGGAGTCTATCAGTAGTTAAATTATTGTGGAGTCAAAAGTTATATGTGGATTTTTGACTGTGTGGGAGGTCAGCACCCTTAACCCCTGTATTGTTCAAGTGTCAACTGTACTACTTAGTCTCTCCAACCAACCCATTTCCTAATCTAGAATTGGGGATAATGATTATTTCCCTGATGTATTATTAAGAATTATACAAGACTCCCAAAAAGGAATTAGAATGGTTCTAGCACATAAATAGATATAAATATATAGATACAAACTTTAATATATATATATATAGACTTAGCTAATATCAGTAGTAGTAATTATTAGTAGTAATCCTAAAATATTACTATTAGTAGTAGTAATAATTTTAGCATAAGAAAATACTATCTACTGATAGTATTATTATTATCCTTATGATTATAATTTAAGAACTACCAGATATGGGAAGAAGGAAGAATAAAATGATAATATTATGATTACTTTGGATGCTCAGGCCAGCATCCATTCTAGAATATCTCCTGCTTGGAAAGAGGAATAGAGACTCATTCCTTTAGAATCAAAGAACCTTGTGTTCTGGTACTTTAAATTGTGTGGCTTTTTTTTTTTTTTCTTTTTTTTAAGTTAAGGTCTGAAAATCTTCTGGATCATCTGCTGTTATGTAATGATGGAGCCAGCATTCAGATACTGATTCGAGAAGTCTCTTCTAATGTGTCCCTAGAGCAAGGGTGGCTGTGCTGTTCTTTGTATGGGTTACTACAAGGGGTTTTGCTATGGAGGACGGAGATTGAGTTCAATTCCCCCACCACAAGACCCCACTGTACTTCATTTCCCGAATAAAGTCTGACTTGGAGTGTTCGGCAAGTGTCAGAATAATTTTTTTAACAGGGTTGGCAGCCACAAAGCCAGCAATAAATGAGAATCACTGAATTTAAGAAGGTTTTTTAACTAGACTATTTGTAGTAAAATATTTTCTATTGAAACACATTATCTAGTTTCAATAAACAACCTTTTGAGACATGGGCAAATGTCACCTTAGCAAACTCAATTCCTTTGAGGGGGAAAAAAGGAACTATATTTTGAAGATGAAAATATGTAACATGTTTCTGTGATTTTAAAAACAGCAACGTGTAGGGGCTCCTGGGTGACTCAGTTCATTAAGCACCTGACTCTTGATTTTGGCTCAGGTCCTGATTTCAGGGTCTGAGATAGAGCCCTGCATTGTAGGGCTCCTCGCTCAGCAGGGAGTCTGCTAGAGATTCTCTCCCTCCCCCTGTGCCCCCACTCACTCTCTCTCTCTCTAAAGTAAATAAATAAATCTTTTTAAAAAATAGCAACTGTATTAGAATTAAGGCTGAAAGTGGTGTTTGATAGGTTTTCTTTGCTTCACATTGAAACCTCCAACCTTGAAGGCTCAGTCCAGAAAGAAACAACTCTCTTCATGTGCGCGTCAGCTCCCTTAGATGCTAATTTATTGGACTTAACAACTTGACATTGTACTTTGATTCTTTGGGTTTCATAAACTGGCTCAAAGTGCATCACGACTACATGCACACCTGCCTGCAAAACATGTAGAGCCCTCAAGCACCAGAGGAGAGGCCACAAGTCACAAAGCAGCAGTGGAAGAATGAAGTCAATAGAATACAGTGATGGCGAGTAAGGAGAGAAGAGAAATTCTGAGAAGTAGACTGAAAGATATCAAGTAAGATATTTCTGGGGGGGGAAAGCCAGCATGGAATCACTGAATTTTACCTGCATGGTGATCGTCACCATTACCGCAGAGTAGTTTGGTGGGGAGGTGAGCAATGATCCTGCTGCCTTGGAAACACAGCCAAGCTTGTGGTCTAGAAACCATAGCCTTGTCCTTAAATTGTATGCCTCAGTAGACTTTTTTTATTAAGATACTATGTTTTTTGTACAATGAAGGCAGTACACTTAAAGTTCATTTATGTCCTGGTCTTTTTATTTCCTTTTTTCCTCTCTTGTCCCAGAAATTCGAGTATTAAAATCACTCCCCTTTGCAGGAATTGTCCAGGGTCCTGGAATAGCATTTGCTGCTGGGAATTCAGTGTTTCAGAGTAGTTTACTATTTTGTTCCATGTGAGATGAGAATGGAAGCTTGAAGCCAGAAGCTGGAATGTCAAGGGGTTCCTTCTCTCCTAAACTCATGAGAAAAAAAAAAAAAAGGAAATATAAATAAGAGTTAGGATTGCACAAAAATATAAGTAAGGAAAAAATAGTCTTGCTGACCACTGTAGGCTTACCAGGAGCTCTCCAGAGCTCCCTGGCATTGGTGAGGTTATCTTTTCCCTCCAAGCCACCCATCCTTGCTGCTATACCTTTGGATGCCTTTCCAGGTGGACGTGCCTTGTTTGTTAGGTAGTCTCACCACTGACAAGAAAATTGGGGGGTAGGATTCTTTTAAAGAATCACTAGGCATACAGAAAAACTCTATTCTTACCCAGAGTACATGTTCTTCTCTGCAGATCCCTCTGCTTATGGTGACGAGGCTGCTCAAACCAGTCTCTCACCTGTTGCCATTTCAGATAAGGCTCACACACCCACATCCGCGTCCTCTAAGTGCCACAGACAAACTATTAATCTCCTAACACCATCCCTGCGTTTGAGGTGTGGGTAGCTTCTGTGAATCACAGTGACAGTAAGAAATACACACAACATATTGACAACAGTTTTTGAAGACATTCTCACACTAGAATCTCTTATGACACCCTCTTTAAATGCTCTTCTTTCTTGGGCAAGGTCTATGTGGTTCTTTCCATTAGAGTACATGGTCATTTAACACTGCAGAGCTGGGATTACATGGGTGTTGATCTTTTTATTTGCTATGGTTTCCAGTTGTTTGAAATATCCTAACCCAAGTGATTATGTTAATCATGTTAAAGAAAGGAAGGGAAGAAAGTATGGAGAGAGGGAAGAAGGAAATGAAGTAAAATAAACATAATTAGATAAGATGAAATGTGGCAACAGCACAGACCACATAATTTACAAGCCACAGAGTACAACCAATATATAGGGCTCCCTGTTCAAAATTTATTAAAAATTGCAAGATGGCAAAAAAATGGCACCTGGCTGGCTCAGTTGGTTAAGCATCTACCTTCAGTTCAGGTCATGATCCCAGGGTCCTGGGATGGAGCCCCGCATCTGGCTCCTCCATCAGGGAGCCTGCTTCTCTCCCACCTGCCGTTCCTTGCTTGTGTGCTCTCTCTCTCTGTCAAATAAATAAATAAATAATTTTTTAAAAAATTGCAAGATTGCAACAGCAGAGCTTTGGATTTTATATGACTTGGTAGGTCACATATACCCTTACCTGGAATAACAGAAAGAAAATTAAATTAATTACTTTAAAGTATCCAAAAATCAGAGAGGAAAATAATATTACTGACATATACATATACTTATTTTAACTACAAAATCTATTCTGATTTTAACTTAATTTAGATGATTTTAATTTTATTTATGTTTGGAAGTGTTTTAAGGGTGCCATATTTCCCATTCCTATTGTGTTCGTCAAGAGCCACATATTTAGTTGTTTTTAAGTTCTATCAATGGAATATACACCCTAATACAATTATTGTGATATAACTAACAAAACCGAAATTAACTCATTCTTTTTCTTTTTTGCTCTCTGCCTGTAATCGCTCACAGTCATTTATACATCTTCCTCGCATCCTAGACATCCTTTTGATCATTCTTTGCCAGATTTTTTGTCTGTGGAAGGCATATAGGCTCCAATAAAAGAAACAGGTAAATCTCTAAGGAAAACTTTTATTACTGAGGAGATATAGTATTCTTCGTTTCTAATACCCTTTCTTAAAGCCCTACAAGCTCAATTTAGAAAAATTATATTTTGCCATGAATGTGACAATTGTTTTGCACCTACAAACATATTGGTCTTGTTTCCCCTCAGAAGTTTTCTCCCTAATGTAATTATTGCTTTTGCTCTCCTAGTTCTGTTCTTCTCAAGAAAACTCGTTTTGGATTTATTGGTTCTTTATTATCTGCCATCTCGATTAATATCTCACATCTAATATTTTTTATTCTTTTGCCTTTTCCTAGGCTTAATCACATCTGTTGTCTATGTCACGGAATCAGTTACAGGGTTACACGGCACCGGTTTCGTTCTCTCACAAACATGCCATAACTTATCCATTTCCTTTATTTTCATCTTAAACTGTACCCTCTTTCTGGTATCCTATTTTGGTAACTGAACGTTGTTGTTAGGGCTATATGCTCCAGTTTCATAGGGACCAATTGTTCTCTCATTCTGTGATTGAAGCTAAAGATCTGAGAATTTTCTTCTGCATTGCTCAATAAATCTTTTCAGATGTACGCTTTTATTTTGTTTGTGTATCTTCATGTGTCTGTCCTTTCTTTATTTGCCCTTATTTTGAGTTGAGTTGGATTCAACAAGTATATGTCTCATGTTTGATTTGTCTCCTCAACTAATATCTTTGAATGTTCAATATTAGCCCAATTTTAAGGTTTTCTAATGATTTGTCTGAACGGATTGCCCTGCCCTGACACCCTGTGTGGCTTTGTATTTGACTGTCTGCATTGAACCAGACCTCAGATTGATGTCTAAACCTTCCATTCAAACTCCTATTTTCCAGAGTCCTTCACCACAGTGTACTTCCTCACAGAAAAAGGTAACGGCGTCTCAGACTCTTGCTATATTGTTATCGAGCAATTTGAACTGATGGAGAACATGAAGAAAAGATCTACAGTGTCCTCTGCTGAAAAGTTTTGCCTTGCTTTTCTCATCAGTACCTCTATTTTTTCATTATTATTGTTATTATTATTATTATTATTTATGGAGAAGCCACCTTCCAGGGTAGAAATCACAACGAACATTCCTGCCTTGATACTTCCTTTACTGTCTCCTTTGAATGTTTTGGGAGGGACTAGGGTCTAGTTTTCTGGTAGGGGACTTAAGTCTTTGGGAGATTGAGTACAGAAGATATGGCATGTCTTTCTCACTCTACCTTGCTGTGTGCTTTTATTGAGTTGTAATCTTATTACAGCATTGGACCAAATGAAATAAATTTTTTTATTTTGTGTTGCATTGATCTCTATCAATTCTGTTTAATATATGCCTAGGATACTAAAGTTTTCTGTCATTTTCTTATCTTAGTTTCTGATCTAATTTTGTTTGTGTGTGTCTGTTTTCTGTCATCTTTGGTATTTTTAGGAGATGGTGGGATGTGCTTAATTTAAAGTTCCTATATTGACTTCATTATGACTAGCGGTCTCCAGTTCATAATCCAAACAATTTTAATGCGGATGGCATTCACTTGAATGAACATGTAAGGATAGTTTCTAACATTACATTCCCCAGAAAAGTATATGCATCAGTTGTAGTGAATCATTTGAATCAATTTGATTGTTGCTAGTGGCCACTGTTCAAATTAAAATCTTTGAAGATTTTCAAGTGCGAGCATGAGTTAATCAGAGTAAACTTTTAGAAATATAACACTGACAAAGTCTGTAGATTAAGGAGTAGAAACAATACAGGTGAAAAGTTCTGTTAGTCTATATTTGATCAACCCAGAAGATGAGGGCCTGGCTGACAGCAAAAGAAAAAGAAAATGCATTAGATGTTAATAGAATTTTATGATTAGTTGAATATGGGAAATGGAAAATATGTTTATAATAACATAAGTTTCTTAAAAATTCTAATCAATATGAGGAATTAAATAATAGAAGCCCATATAATCCAATATTTAATATTGAAACTTTAGTCATTATATCTTCATTCAAGCTGCTGTATAACAAAGTACAGAAGGTGGTTTATAAAAAACAGAAATTTATTTCTCACTTTCCTGGAGGCTAGAGGTCCAAACCAAGGCATCAGCATGTCAGGTTCTGGTGAGAGTCATCTTCCTAGTTGTAGACTGCAGACTTCCTGCTCTGTCCTCAGGTGATGGAAGCAAGCTCTTTTCTAAGGGCACTAATCCCACTCCTGATGGCTCTGTCCTCAAGACCTTATCTATCTTGATTACATCCAAAGGACCCACCTCCTAATACTATCAGATTGAGAGATAGGGTTTTAACATATGAATTTGGGGAAAGGGTACACAAACATTCAGTCCATAACATATTAATTTTATAAGAACAACTATTCAAGGATATAATTACAAAAGCATCTTTGGAGAGCTATGAAGTTCATAAAATTACATCAAGAGAAAAAACAATTTATGGATATATAAAATGTGTGATTTGAGTCATGGTTCCCCTTGGTAATCGCTATATAAAGCAAAATATCTAGAAGTTCAGAGAACACACTAATTCTGGTAACAGATTCCTCAATTATTCTTAGAAAGCTAGAGGGTTGCTTTGAGAGTTAAATAATTAATCATTGATTAATGACCTGGTCAGGGATTAAAAGAAACTTTGGGCTTTATATTACTTAGCTAATAAAGTAGAATTTTGTTCCAAATTTTATTCTTATAATGTATTTTAGAATCAGTCCATGATATAATTGTTTGGAATGTTCTTTGACTTAAAATAACAATATTAGCTATGCAGTTATAATTTTTCTAAATTTTAAAAAGTCCTAATTGTTATTATTTAACAAATTGTTAGTTGACATTGTCAGATTTTTATCCATGGCCCAATTTTCATCATGTCTAAAATAAATCCCACGTTTGGTGTTGGAAGATAAGATTTTCATGTGTGTGATGTGGTTATTTTTCTTTACTTTCAATTTTCTAGCTTAATAGTTTGCCAGAATCTAGAGGTATAGAAGTTATACTTTCAATATATTCATATCCTAGCCATGGTCATGCCTAGTACAATATTGTTGGGATTTAAGAAAGCTCAGTTAATAATACATTTCTTCTGTGACACTTCTTCTCTGCTCCTCATTTTTGCATGGAAAGGACCTTGCACTGGAGTATGATAATGGGCACTGTCAAGCATCTTCACTCACGTCTTATGGGGAAGAAATAAATTATCTGGTGGATGAATTCACTAAGATGATCAGAGAAGTAATGTTCAAGCTCTTCTGATTTTTTGGGGGGATCTGTCCTCTGCAAATAATTCTGCAATCCCATGCTCTAATTCTCCAAGGTTAATTACCAAAGTGGATTGACCAATGTAAGGGTATAATTTTAATTTGAAGATATCCACAGACCTAAGCCATATTTTCCAAATAATTTTATCATCATAAAGTGTGATTTCCATTTCCAACTGTTCTTCCTGTTTGTCATTTGATTTCAAGCTAGATGAGGGAAATAGGAGGGAAGCATTATGTATTAAGCTCTCAAAACTTCAGCATGTGGCATCTAACTTTGGAACAAGGAATCTGTTCTTTTTTCTTGTACTCCTTTCTTTTATAAAAATATACAACTGTTCAGTATAGTCAAATTAGAAAACAATAAAAGGAGTAGCACTCTGTTGGAAAAGGCAAATATCAAGGATTTTAAAACATGGTTCTGTCACTTTGTAGTGTCACCAGTAGGCACGTATTATTTATGTTCTCTGATTATTATATCTCTGATAACTTTATTGGTAAGATGATCAGGTTAGTTCAGGTGACCACAGGATTTTTTGTCCTTTGAAGTCTTCTATAAATCTCAATAAAGTCCTTTCTTCAAATAAAAATGAAAGAGCAACACCCCTCCCACTGCAAACAGAAGTGAATAAATAAATAATTATTTAAAAATGTAAAAGATCTATAGTTTAACAGATAATACCACCAAAGTTCTCAATGTCCAAAACTGTGCTTTTTTTTTTTATTTAAAGATTTTATTTATTTATTTGACAGAGATAGAGACAGCCAGCGAGAGAGGGAACACAGCAGGGGGAGTGGGAGAGGAAGAAGCAGGCTCATAGTGGAGGAGCCTGATGTGGGGCTCTATCCCGTAACTCCGGGATCACGCCCTGAGCCGAAGGCAGACGCTTAACCGCTGTGCCACCCAGGCGCCCCTAAAATTGTGCTTTTAAAATGATAATTTTTAAAGTGATGTCCAAATTAATTTTTAAAAATCTACTATACACATTTAACCCATCCAATATAAACTCGTTTTCAGAAGCATGATGATATCCATCCGTGATTTGAACATTAGCAAAGTGAGATTACATTTCTAACAACTAAGAGGCGTTTATTCGAGAGCCAAGTAAATGATCCTGAAAATAGCTTTACACCAATGGCTTCTAAATGAAATTTAGGACAGTAACCTTAATTTCACCAGCTGTTCTTATTGGAATAGAAAGTCTCATGAAAAACACAAAGCTGCAAGCAGGGATTTACAAACACATGTTGTAGGTGGTCAAGCAAGGTCTTAAAACAACAAACTTTCTAAATTGAAGCCAGATTTTTTTGTTTAATCTTAGTACATACCACCACTTTTCCAAGTACGGAGAAATTATTTATGACAGTATAATTTTAAGCACACAAAGACTGATAAACTAATATTTAAAGGAGCATTAAATATGATTTATAGTTCAAAGTACCATCTTGTATTTATTTTTCTATCGATACTATTTATGAACCATGAACCAGATGCTGCAATAATCTCAAGCAAGTAATAATTTTTTAAAAAATCCAGTCAGATATTTTGCTACTTACTTGCATCTGTTCCAAACATATAAAAATGTAACTATGTTTGAATATTCAAATAAGGAAACTATTTAATATTTTCTGATCTCCCTTTACATAATCAGAATTCCTTAAACAAGAGTGAGGATATACAAGAAAGCCATATTGTAAGTTTAAAATATATAAAAAGCTATAAGTACAAGATTGATTTCTCATACTTTGTCACATTCTTAACACCTTCAATTAATAGTTTATTTTGTGCATTTTGACCTCTCCTTTCTACCATATCCTATCAACAAACAGATTAAATTATTTTTAAAATAAACCTGACGCCTTAAAAACTTACCTTTCCTCATTCTAACAATTGCCCCAGTTTGGATTCTCCTTCTCACAGGATAATTTGGAGAGTTATCTTCACATGACGCATGCACTTCATCATTTGCCTTTCACTCTCTGAGCAACCCCTCATCACATCCACTCAAGACGATCGAACAAGAACATTTCTTTCCAAAATAAATAGTGATTTCCATGTTTCCAAACACAAGGACCATATTTCGATATTCGTATCATTAACCTCTCTTTCTCATTCATTGTAACTGGACTTCTCACTCTCTTCTTTTGGATTCTGAGACTCAACTATGTCCACTCCCCATCCACAATCTCTTTGACTTTAATTTCTGTCTTTGGTTGGATCTTCCATATTGCCTAATGTCTATGCTTTGACTTTTGCCAGGACAATTTTCTGGTCCCACTGTTTGCATATCTTTACAATCTGCCTCTAATGAATTTTCTGTGTTTTATTTATTTTTATTTTTTATTTTTTAAAATATTTTATTTTTATTTATTTTTGTGAGCGAGAGAGAGTGCATACAAGTGGGAGGAGGGGCAAAGGGAGAAGCAGACTCCATGCTGAGCAGGGAGCCTAATGCGGGACTCAATCCCAGGACCCTGGGATCATGACCCAAGCCGAAGGCAGATGCTTAACTGACTGAGCCACCCAGGCACCCCAAATTTTCCATGTTTTAAATTTTCCTTTTCCATGTTTTGAATGCAGTTCATATACTGACAAAATGAAATATTTTAAATCCAAATAAACTCTCTAAACATCAGACCTATAAGCGAATCATAAATATATAATATATACCCAATATTGAACACTTGATTCTCCTACGTACTCAATGCTCCTTCAAGTTCATTTCAAAAAGTGATTCCACTATATACCACATTACTCAAGATTGTGTCATAGGAATATTTCTGCACATCTGTAATTTCACTCATAATAAAAGCTAAATACTCTAACAGGGAATATGATATCCTGAATGTTATATCCACTGCCTAACTCAAGACCTTAAAAATCTGCTACATTGAGAATTCTATCTCCACAAAAGTGAAGTAAACATGCTTTTCCCTATTATTTTTGCTAAGCACAACTACAACCCCTGGACATTATGTATAGAACAAATATAAGAAAACTTTGAAAGAGACAGAAAACGCTAGAGAAATTAGGGCCCAAAGTACAACACAGTGGTAAACTTCTTGTTTCCTTTTGCCTCATATATCTCAGACTTGGATATGAAGAAACCAGCAACCCAGAGACATCAATGGACGCAAACAAAGAGAAAAAAGAAAAGGGGGAAAAAAAGCCTCAACAAGAGCCTGCTCTCTAGCCAAAGGACCAGGAAAAAAGAAGCTTAACAAGACAGAAAATTCTTATGCAAGATATGCTCTAGTCCAGCCAAATGCCATAGAAAGATGTGTGGTCCTACTCCTACCTATGTCAGCAAATGCCAAGTGGAAAGCCTTCGTATCCTCACTTGCAAAGCTGTAACAAGGTACTCCAACACTTCTGTCATACTGGTATCGAGAAGACCAAGCAGGAGCCAGGACGATCGTTTTCACTGGCTGCTAACAGGCCCTGGTCTTCCACAGTGTCACAGCAAAGCACGAGAGTAGCCTGGACTTACTACCCCCGCCCCCTGACAATAATGAGGTGCCTCTGTACCCTACTTGTCATACCGAGAACCAGGGAGATCTCAAACCCCATAAAAAGTGACAACGAGTACATTCAAAACCTGAGATGATGGAGATGTTAGAATTAAAGCTGTCATGATAAAAAAAAAATGCCTCAATGAGCAATCGTGTGCACATGAAATAATAAAAATTAGAAAGGATCAGAAAACAAATGTTAGATGTAAAGAAGTACCAAATAGAAAGTTTCAAACTGAAAAATACAATTGCCAAAATAATATTAATAATAAGATCTTAAAAACCTTCATAAATGGAATAAGCAGGATATTGGAGGCAACACAGGAAAGACTTGGTGATGGGCAAATAAAGGAAGAGAACTTACCCAATCTGAGGAACAAGGTGTGAAGAGAATGACAATAAATGAATAAAGCGTTAGGAACCTCAGAGAATATAACAAAAGATTATCATTCGTGTTATCGAAGTCCCAGGAAGAAAGGTGAAAAAGGGCGTATTTTAAAAGTACTTGAAGAAATGCTGTATTAAAACTCCCCAAATTTGGAAATGATATAAATGTACAGATTCAAGAGGCTAAACCTCAAGACACGTTTTAGTCAAATCTTGAAATCTGAAGCCATATGACAAACAATCTGGAAAGCAACAAGAAAAAAATGACACCTATCCTGCAAGAAAAACCAAATTTGAATGACAGCAGATTTCTCATCAGAAATTAAGAAGGCCAAAAAAAATAGGAACAAAACACTTTTTAGGACTGAAGAATAAGTACTGTTCACTCAGAATCTTATACTCAGCAAAAATATACTCCAGAAATGAAGGGGAAATCAGCATATCTGCTATCTACCCTGAAAGAATGACCAAAGGAGGAAATTCTCTGCAAAGAAAGGAAATGGTTTTATTTAAAGGTTCATTGGAATGTAAAAATGGAAGAAAGAACATGGTAAGCAAAACTGTGGTTAAGTACAAGAGAATTCCCTTTTCTTGAGGTTCTAAATTTTGTTTGACAGTTGAAGTAAAATTGTAACACTGTGTGATGCAGTTCTAAATATATGTATACGTAATATTTAAAACAATTCTGTTCTTAAAGTGGGAAGATGAGCAAAGGGGTGCAAAGTCAAAGTAACATTTCTGTACTTTACTCACACTGTTAAAACGACAACACCAGTAGATAAGTTATATGCATAATACCTAGAACAACCACAAAAATCACTAGATAAGTAAAAAACAGAATCCCAAAAATGTATGGGTAGACCACAATAAGGTAAGGAAATGAAAACAGAACAAAAAATATAAAATGAACAAATAGAAAACAGAAAAATAAAATGGCAGATGAAAGCACTAACAGATCATTAAATGCAGATGGTCTACATACAATTAAAAGACAGAAATTGGAAAAAGGGATTAGAAATCATTGCCCAACCATATGCTGTATACAAAAAACTCACTTCAAATATACTGATATAGGCAGCTTAAAAGTAAAAGCATGAAAAAAGATATATCATAAAAATATTAATTAAAGCAAAGTAGAAGTGGCTATATTATACCCAATAAAGTTGATTTCAGAACAGATAAAATTACCAGAGACCAAGAGAAATATTATTTAATGACAAAAAGGGCCAATCTAACAAGAAGCCATAGCAATATGCACCAAATTGTCTAGAGCCCAAAATCAATCGATTGAGCAATCTTGACCTCAAGCTAAGTCTCACAACTTATTCAAAAATTAACTCAAAATGGATCATGGACTTAAATAAAAAATGTAAAATTATTAAAGTTTTAAATATTAATACAGGAGAAAATCTAGGGGTAAGCAAAGAGCTCAGACCTGACACCAAAACGACTATCCACTAAAGGAAAATTTGACAAGTTAGACTGCATCAGAAAATTTGACAAGTTAGACTGCATCAAAAGTTAACATGGTGGTCTTCAAAAGATGCTATTATAAGGATGAAAAGACAAATTGCAGAGTGGGAGAAAATATTTGCAAACCACATATCAAGCAACAGACTTGTATCTAGAATATATAAAGAATCCTCAACACCCACAGGTAAAAGTCAATTCAATTTGAATATGAGCAAAAGACAATCCTTTTACTGAAGAGGATAAACAGATGGCAAATTAGCTCAGGAAAAGACGTTATATATCATTAACCATTTGGGAAATGAAAACTAGAACCACAATGAGGTAGCACTATACACTAATCTGTATGGCAAAAATTTTTTAAAAATCATGACAACTCTAATTGTTGTTGAGGATGTGGGGAAACTAGATAACTCATTCTCCTGCTGTTGGGAGGATGGGAGGATTACCAGATAGCACAGCAATTGTACTGCTGGGCATTTATCTGAGAGAAATGGATATGCTCACACAAAAACCTATTCACGAATGTTTGTAGGAGTTTTACAATAACAGCAAAACTTGAAACTAATTCAGATGTACTTGAACAAGTGAATGGCTAAATGAACTGATAACACCCATAGCATGGAATACTATTTAAGAATAAAAGGAGTGAGCTATTGATACAGACAACAACCTCCCAGAATCTCCAGACGATTATACTGAGTGAAAAAAACCAATTGCAAAAAGGTTACATATTGTATAATGCCATTTACACGGTGCTTTTGAAATAACAAATTGTAGAAATACAGAACAAACCCGTAGTTGCCAGGACTGAAGCCAGAGAGTGTGGGAAGGGAAGTAGATGTAGCTATAAAAGGACAAAAGTATCGTGGTGATACAGTGTCTTGACCATGTCAAAGTCAATATACTGATTGTGATGTTGTACCAGAGTTTATTAAGATGTCACTATTCTGGGAATCTGTTTAGAGGTTACATAGTACCTCTCTGTATTAGTTCTTACAACTACATTATAATTCTATTTTGTAAAAATTGCAAGGAGCAGAGGAAGGAAAGGAGAAAGGGAGCAGAAAAACGGTTACATACCTGAAAAGCATTGACTTGGAGCATTTGGATTTCAGTATTTTAAAAGGCATTATTATTATATTTCACATTCTATTTTTCACATTTACTCACTGAAATGTAGTGTGTATATTACATTTGTGACGCCTAGTGATTTAGACTGACCACACTTCAAGGGCTTAGTAGACACATGTAACCAGAGGCTACTGTATTGGAATGTGTGGAAATAGATGCCTTATGAATATTTATTGGAAAAAAGAGCTGGACTGTGGGGGAGTGAATGAAAGGAAAAGATGAAAGGAACAGAGAAAATATTTGTGTAGTGGAAGAGATGGTAGAGATAAGAATTTAACACTGGCCATCTGATAATACTGATAAAACAATAGAAAGTGTATGGCATGCCTGATAAAGCAATTAATACTCAAAATATACAAGGAATTCATACCATTCAATGGTTAAAAAAATTGATTTAAAAATGGGCAGAGGAATGGAATAGACATTTTAAAAGAAAAACATCCAAACAGTTAACATATTTATGAATAAGTATTAAACATCACTAATCATCAGGGAAATGCAAATCAAAGCCATGATGAGATACCATCTCATACCAGTTAGGGTGACTAATATCAAAAAGACAAGCAATAAGTGCTGGCAAGGATGTGGCCAAAAGGAAACTCTTGTGCACTGTTGATGGGAATGTGAACTGGTACAGCCAGTATGAAAAATAGTATGGAAGTCCCTCGAAAAAATTAAAAATAGGACCACCATATGATCCAGCAATTCCAGTTCTGGGTATATATCCAAATGGAGTGAAATCTGGATCCTGAAGAGATATCCGCATTCTCACATTCATTGCACTATTAATCACAATGGCCAAGGTAGGGAAACAACCTAAGTGTCTCTCTATGGATGAATGGACAAAGAAAATGTGGTATATATCTATAATGGGATATTATTTAGCCAGAAGAAAGAAGGAAATCCTGCCATTTGGAGCAAGATGGATAAGCTTTGAGGTCAATATACTAAATTAAATAAGCAGACAAACACTGTATGATCTCACTTATATGTATAATTTAAAAAAAAAAAAGCCAAGCTCATGGAAACAGAGAGTAGAATGGTGGTTGCCAGGGGGTGGAGGATGAAGGGAATGGGGAGATTGCTGATCAAAGAGTACAATCTTCCTGTTATAAGATGAATACGTTCTGGGGACTAATGTACAGCCTGCTGCTTATAGTTAGTAATACTGTTTATACCTGCTGCCGCCTCATGTCTGTCCAGACCTGATAATGTAAGTCAGTGGACGAGTTTTCCTATTGCTGTTCCTACCAACGCTTTTCATCTCCCCAGTTTGCAAACAGGTAATCAGATCCCACTACCCTTATTAAGCACATTTTATTTTACTATATATCTTTAATCAAAACTCAAGAAAATATTTACCACAAAAAAATTTTCCAAGAATAATAATTTTTTTAAAGTGTTTAGTTTTAATTTCAGTATAGTTAACATACAATGTTATATTAGTTTTGGGTGCACAATATAGTGATTCAACAATTTTATACAGCACTCAGTGCTCATCATGATAAGCGACCTCTTTAATCCCCGTCACTTACTTCATCCATCCCCCCACCCACCTCCCCTCTGGTAACCATCAGTTTGTTCTCTAGAGTTAAGTCTGTTTCTTGGTTTGCCTCTCTCTCTTCTCTTCCGCTTCGCTCATTTATTGTGTTTCTTAAATTCCCCATGAGTGAAATCATATGGTATTTGTCTTCCTCTGACTGACCTATTCCACTTCGCATTATACTATAAAAATAGGAAACACTTCATGAATTTGCATGTCATCCTTGTGCAGGGGCTACGCTAATCTTCTCTGTATCATTCCAATTCTAGTATACGTACGTACTGCTGAAGCGAGCACTGTGATTGTTTTTTAAATAAACAAAAATATCATATGAATTCACGTGTAGTCCGAGTAAACAGCAGGGAAAGATTGTGTATCTACTTCATGTCTCTGTACACCCAGATTCCTTCTTGTTCTGTAAGCTGTCCTTCTGGCAAACACATATCCAGAACCACTCACGATCTGCAACGATCTCCCTATGGCTATTTATTCTTTGCAGTCAGTTTACAACGAAGTAACTCCTCAGCACGTCCTTATTTTAGCGATCTGAATCCTCCTGTGCTTCGAAAGTGCCCTCCTCCTACGTGATGTAGCAGCTATTTGGAGACATTCTTAGACCATGCTGCATCTCGGAGGGGAGAGGAATAACCCTGGGTACTGTTTTCTCAATTTTCCTGGCAATGAGCAAGTGGCCTTGGCCTCCGATGTTTTTGCGCGCTTCCACTTCCCTCGCCATGATCTCCTCCCCTGTCCCAGGATCTCTGCCTCTGACGTGCGGTATCGTGAGCATCAGGTGCCGAGGAAACTCAGCGTGTTTTCAATTTTGGCTGTCAGCAACCACATGAAGGAGAGAAAACCGTGACAGCACAGAAACAGCTTGGCGTTTTATTTGTCCTTTTTTCTTATGTTCTCGTATGAAGTCATTAAGTCTTTGTCAGGGGAAATGTCATCACTACTGACACAAGAGGGCCATGTGAAAAGGGTGTGAACAGATTAAATAATTATTTCTGAGAAAAGGTGCATCACTGTCAACCATAGTGTTAAAATTTCGCTATGTGCTGTGTGTATTTAGTTGTGTCCAATGGTTAATGATATTTTTCTGTGGAAAAAAATTCATTCATGAGAGCGTTTCATTCCTTTACTTTCTGAAGACTGGCCCTGTATCCTCATTTAATATCACAGACTCTGAGGCTATGGCATAAGGCAGACATCTACTCTTATATTCCCATTTGAACTTTAATTCATTAGAGGCTTCCCCAATGAGAAGAAAAGGCACTGAGTTGAATAGATTGATGAGTGGAGAAGCGGGCTTTTCTCCTCCTGGATCAAGTGGACACCCAAAGTGGAACTTCTACCCCCTGACCCCACCACCACCACACATGACGCCCATATGCATTGAATGAGACCTGTGAATGAGAAAAACAATTTTAAAGAAGAATATTGTTCACTAGGAAATTTAACTCACATCATGACAACGAGCTGTCTTTGAGATTTAATTTCATAACCCTCTTCTTGTCAAGCTTTAAATAACACTGAAATTCTCAATCTACTTTTAAGGTGATTTCTTGTAGTTATTGTGTATTTGTAGAATTCAGAAGCATATATAAATATACATGCGTATATATTTTTTAATATTAAGTATAACAAAGTGTTTATCCATTCTTCTGTCTTTTAAGGGAACTATCAATATTTGCCTGGCAAAAGGTTAATTTACTATGTTATGGGGATCAATCCTACGACATTGTCTACAAAATTAAATATATATCCCTCTGAATTCTTCAGCAAAAACTTTGATCCCAACAGTCTTCTCCATTTCTTCTTTCAATACTCTCCTACATTTCTAACATTTCTACAAAGCTGGACTATTTGTTGTTCCTTAAATGTGTCCTGCATTTTCAATGTCATTTGAAACTTTCCTTAGGCTCTTTACTCTGCCGACAGTGTGCTTCCTGTCTCCTTTATTTTACCTCGGTTCCAAAGCTTACTTAAAATATATTTTCAAACTACCTTTGGGACAGATGACTTCTGGAATCATTGCTTGGGGGAATTCTGTGGACCCTGGCTCTGATGAAATAATAGTAAGAGGTGAAAATTAGAAAAAATAAATAAATAAATGAGCAAAAGAACCATTTAAATTATCTGTAAATTGGCCAAAGGGCATGAAACAAATAAAGATGAAGAAAAATCTATTAAATCTCATAAAACTGAGTCTATGGCATTTGAGTCATGTCCCTCACTCCCCCCAAGATGGAAACTACGTTCTGAATGGGTGACCAAGAATCACTTCCCACAGATTCCAGTCTAGGGCAGTGGTGTCTCCTCAGGGGAGGCAAGGTAAAGCATTTCTCATCTCCCAACTCACTGTTTCAGGGATTCCCTTCCTTCATGCAGCCCTCACTCATAGGATAAGACCTTATAGTAGACATAGCAGTCCAAGAAAACAGAAACCCCAATCACCCTCCTTTCAGCTCACTTGCAGGGTGGGAGTTCCATGCCCAGAGAAGCAAGCCTCGAACAGACCACTGCTCCTGACCAGCTCGTTGCTCTCAGAGCAAGGGCATCATTCTGAGAGGAGAAAGTCCCTGTCCCAGCACCCAGCTCTGGAGGAGGAGCTCAGAGATTTTTCCCAGGGGGAAAGGCAGGCCATAACCACAGAGGTATTTGAAGCTCTCCCCAAGTGCCCTGACTTTATTTGGGACAGTGTATTAGGGAAGTTCTACCCTAAGGATGTTCTCAAAGCCGTGGACATGTTGGTGGCAAGCAACTGAGAGGCAGGTAGCTCCATGTTAGCAAAGCTAAAATGTTTGAAAAGCCCACTAGTTTAGGAAGGAGAACCAGGGAGAAAAACAGCAAAAACAACCCTCCTGGATTCAGAACAAGTCTTAAAGACTGTCCTCAAAAAGTGCCAATTCTGCAAATACTGGTAATCAACAACCCATGTTAACATGACTTAAGGAAGTAACTAAATATTTTCACCAATTTATTCATCATTTTCCATATTTCCCTAAAATTGTAATTGTATAATTGCTGTTTCCTTAAAATCTACAGATCTTTAACTTGGAAGAGACAACATAATACAGATTTTATGTGTCCTAAAATAACCAACCAAACAAAATGCTTTCACAGCCACATTAGACATGATAAAAAGTATCAAGGCTGTATGGAGAGAGCATTAGAAAAAGTTAAGAAACCATAAATCTAAAGTTAAAAAAACTTTGACTCATAGACACAAAATATGATGAAATAATTTAAGTTGCAAGTATGTATATAAATTATATTTACTATGTGTAATTAAATTATATTTGTTTTTAAGTTATATAAATGAAATAGGTGACTTACTATTTCTACTTTAAGGTTTATACATGAAAATCATGACTCATAGATGTTTTAGTTTCCTGGTTTGTTTATATTTTTAACACCGAAGGAAATATTTTCCAGGAGAAGTGATGATAATCACATGGGTGTACTATATTTAGCAAAGCGTTATATAATGGTTTTCATCTGACATAAAACATCTGGAGACACAAATCAGCAAAGCCTTCTGTTTCTTACTTTAGATAATTATATATAAATCTTCATTCATATTGCTTCTGCTTATTATGGGATAGAAAAAGTAAATCAAATTGTGTGAATGAGATGTGCATCTGGAAAAGAGATAGTAAAATAAGAATATTTTAAGGACTCTTTGAAAATATTTGGGAATGCACCAGATATACCACTTTTTAGATTTAACAATTCTTGTCAGTCATGAAACAAATTAAATATGGAAAAAACGGCAATATATAGAGTTATAACACAACGTCCACTGGCACAGGGTAACTGGGTTTGCTGGGTCAGTATCATAAATAGCTGGTACACCAGTTCTGCACAACCGAGGGCCAAGCAGCCTGTACCTCTCCCACAGGCAAGGCTTATCCTGTTAAAAGGAGGAGCCATAAATAGAAAAGGGTACCAGCCCAGAAATTCAAACCCACACTGGCCCAACAAAGACCTGAACGTACCATCCCTGTATTCATTCTCCGTTCTGCACAGTTTCAGAAACCAAATGACTTAAAACAATACCCACTCATAATGTCACAATTTCTATTTGTCAAAAGACCGGGCACTGCTCAGTTGTATTTTCTGCTCAAGATCTTCCAAGTTTCCTGTCAAGATGTCAACTGGGCTGCATTCTTATTTGGAGGCTTAGTCATGAAAAAATTCACTTCTAGACTCAAAGTTGTCGGCAGAATTCATTTCCTTATGCCTCAACTCCTGAAGATGGGGCCTCTCCAGAGGCAGCTTACAGCATGCTGTTTGCTTCTTCAGGCCCAGGAAGAGCCTATGCCTTCTCAAAAGGGCTTTCCCTAATTAAGTCACATCCGCCCCAAACTGCCTTTTGATTAATTCAAAACCAACTAGTGAGCACCTTAACTGCATCTAAAAATCCTGTCATGTTTTTCATAGAACATAGAACCTAATCGTTGGAGTAACATTTTATTGTAATCACAGAGCCCACCCAAACTCAAGGGGCCAGGATTTTACAGAGTGTGAACACAAGCAGGCAAGAATCTTGGAGTTTATCTTAAAAGTCATTCTACTTCTGTGCTTTTCTGTAGTATGATGGGCATATTAAGAGCACCCAAGCCTTCTCTTTTTTGCTTTTGGTTATTGAGTCTCCCTTCTGCAATAAAACCTACTTATTAGCTTATTCATTATGGAATTCAAACAGAATCCTGATTTATGCATGCCAAATAGAGAGCCGTATGGGCTCCATATTGTATGGCAATTTGACAACTTGCCCAACTGGGTAGTTCACAGTATCTTCCTATTTCATTTAAAGAGGGGTGTGTGTGTGTGCGCGCGTGCGCACGTGTGCGACCTGCACACAAGTGTGTGTACTGAGAAAAATAATGTGTACAATATCTTTCTCAACTCAACTCCATCTGCCTTAGAGATTGAAAAGCTATTAAGACATAGCACAATATATTGTGATCGTTTGAATCCGACCGCTTGCTCGGGTACTCTGCTACTTACGGTAGTGGTATAGGACAGTTTGCTTACCTTCTCTGCATGTTTTTATTTTCTGTGAAAAATGGGGATACAGAGTACGGTGCTCATATGGTGGTAGTGATACAAAATTGAGTTAATGTAAGTATAAATGTGAATGCTGATATAGTTCCATGTTTCCTGAAGTAGTATTCAAAAAATCGGGAGAGAATACCTCTGTGGCTAATGAGATCATTTCCAAACAACAACTTGGAAGTTAAATGAACATAATAAATATGGCATCCTTGAACAGAACTGAAAAAATGTTTTTAGACCTTCGTTTAGATTGATTTCCACTCTGATCACAAGTAAACATGAACCTAAGATACATCTGAAGCAGAACCGAATTTTAAGATTCAGCTCATGAATATTAAAAAAATAACAATAAATGCCACACGTTTTCAATAAATCCATCAAAGAAACATTTATTTTAGTTTAGTCAGTATCTAAGTGCTTAAAATTGGGTATAAGGGACATAAAAAAATCTCAACCACACTCTAAAAAGAATTGAAGTGAAAAGTATCTACTCTGTGTAGGGTGCTACCTAGGATCTGGGAATTGAAAGATACAATTAACACCTTTATGGAGTAACATCTTACTACCGATAGGACATATTTGATGGTTACTTTAGGATCTATATTGTGTTTTTGACATATATCTCTGATTTAATCATGCTCCAAAATATTTGAGCTACGTAATATTGTGTCACTTTTTCAAATGAGATCCAACCTCAGTCATTTTCCAAAATATTCAAAAGTATTATTACTTTTATTATTATTACAGGCATTCTGGTTCTAGCTGCCACTTGAACCATGTCCTATGACTCCAAATCATTTGGATTTACCCTCTCCCACATCGCCTGTAACCCACTGAGTGGGAAGAGTCACACTGATTCCTTAATTCAAGGAAGGTATTCCTGCTCATTGTGGTTTAATACTCTACTCCCCACGGAAATGTTTGATATTTGGTAGAGGTTACAACCCCAGAGAATGAACACTCATAGTAGTGCATACCCTAGTAAGGTACATGCTTTCCTTTTTTAAAAATATGAAATGTAAAAATCCAAGACGTTTTAGTGAAATTAAAATAATCACAAATGCAGTGCTGGGCTTTATTTCAATGCGTCAGAATATTTGTTTACCCAAACGTTGATCTTGATTCAAAGTGCCATTTCTCCATATTTCTTGACTCCTCATAACTACATTTTACCTAATTTGTAAGTTATTTTATTTAATAAAGTAACTATTTTTTCCTGTAATAATAGGATGTTTAGGAGAAGCAAACTGCAGCTGTACAACCATCTTTAATCACAGAGCCTCACTTATTCATGGTTGATGCAATTTTATGACATGGAAGACAGTTCCGTGTGAGATTAACAGCAATATATCTTCATTAAAGGTTGTTGAGGAAAGTACAATGATTTCAAATTTGTAAGCATATCGTCAGGCCAGAAAGAAAAGCAGTAAAGCATATTAGTTTGTTTTGTTACGGGTGTATGAAACTTTTGTAATTAGAAGAGGAAAATATTGCTTGGCTTCTTTTAAACAGTAAAGAGAGTTAAATACAAAAGTGATTTTTATATCTCTTGTGTTTTAGTGTTCGAGCTATTACTAGAGAATTTTAATAATGTTTTTAAAATTTTGTATTTTCCATTAGGATTGACTTTAATGAACTACTTTTCATAAAAACTAGTCAGTGTGTCTTCCAAAATGTTATCACAGTTTCTTTTAAGTCTTTTGAATTTTATTTGACAGGCCAGCCAGACTACTCAGATAGCAGTGATATTTTAACCCAGAAATGTTCGGATATTCCCCAGTCATTTTTTAAGCCATATTTTTTCATACATACATTCATGGTCTCAGTCCTTAATTCTCCTTAGACTAAAATTGTCTCCAGTCTTCAGTAATGTAATATAATACTGGTACTTGTACCCTTACTAATGCTAATGCTATTGTTATTACCACTACCAATAGTAATGGCAATCATAACAATAACAAGAGATTTTTCCATTCTTTCTCTGGCCATGATATATGCCCATACACATTTCACAGGCAATAACATATTCCATATTTAGAAGATGCTGTGTATTAGTCATAATCATATTAATCATTCTTTACATATAGGGAATTGTAATTACCCACATTCATACAGGCAATAAGTAGTTGAATTTATTTATACAGTCTTTCATAGATTCTGGATTTTTCCAGTGCAGAGTTAGAGAGGTTTTTCTTATTCCTAGAATATTATGATAGAAATCACCTGTTGAGTGCTTGTATGCTCTCCTTTTTCAGTATTTGCTTAATTTCCTTTTCAGAATTTAGATTTCTGATCCATTTGCTATTTAGCTTTGTACACAGTGTGACATGTGCATCCAATTTTACCTTCTTTCCCAAATATCTGTCTGGTTAGCTCCACATGATATATTTTTAGATCATCATTTCTCCATGAAATTGAGATGCCACTTTTAGCCCTTGCGAAATTTCTATATGAAAGAGTCCATAGCTAAATTTTCTATTATGTTCCAACCTATGCTCATACTGCAGCAAATAATTATATAAAATGTAGAAGTTTTGTGATAAAGTTTACTAGCTGATAAACCCGTGCACGATTCAGGGTTCAGAGAAGCCGACTTTTCTATGCACTTGTTATAGAAATGTGTGTGTGACTGTGGGAGATGAGTGAAAAGACTCTGTCTTTTGCCTTTTGATGTGATGCTGAACCCTAAAGCATGAAGAGGAAGCGGGCAAGAAAGGAAGCTGGCAGAAAGTGGAGGGGAGCAAGGACCCGTTGCCCTACACAGCAAATAGGTGGGTACTAACTATGCTCGTCTCTCACCACCTCCAAATTCCGTGATGTTGGTGTCCTGCAGGAAACTTGACAAACTTCGGCACTGACCTAAACCTGTATCGAGCTGTACAGTTGGGGAAGGTGTCACTGCTTCTGGGGAGCTGCTGTCCCCTGCCCATGAGGTGAGCCAACAAAGAAGTGCCAACATGTGTGAGCTCACATAGTACCTGGTACTTCTTCACCGCCTTCTGATTATGAAAAGGAGACGGGTGCTGCTTTGCGTTACCTTCCAAATCACGCACAGTATGTCTCTCCTGGCCTACCCGAACCAGTATATACTGAAACACTTCAGGAAACGTAATTTAGCAGAGTCATGTGAATGTATCGTAAAGCCACCGCAGTGCAACTCATGAACCCCGCATCCAAACAGGACTCCTAAAACCGTATGTAGCTTCTAAATGAAACGGGAACGGAGTCATGTTCCACCAGCTCTGATACAACTGGGAACAAGTTGTTCTTATCCCCACAAAAAGATACGAAAACTGTTTTCCACCTTTAGCTGATGTTCATGGTTTTTCTACTGGGGTCTCGCTCCCCTGCTTACAACGGGATACTGAGATGTAGAGTTAACTACCATTAACATACTTTGTAGTCATTGATAGGGGAAGGTTAACGGGGAAATTCTTATACACACATAATGTCGGGAGTTCAGCTAAGCTACTCCATGTCGTTGTTGCCTCAGTGTCCATTTTCTTTGGCCAGGCAGCCCGTGGAGGCCTCACACCGACACTAGCCCCTCACACAAGCACAGGCTCTAGCTAGCAGCCTGCAGAGTCACTAGCAAATGGAAGCTCCTGAAATGACTTTCCAAACAGCCCTTGTGATAAACAGTCTCTTCCCCTTCCAGGCCCCTTAGATAAGAACCCACAGAGATTACCAAAACCCCACTTTTTATGTGTTTGTTTCAATTGACCAAACCGGCCATAGCCTGGGAATCCCAAAGCACTCTACTCGTGGACCCTAATAAAGGCATTTGACCCAGGTTCTATCGTTTGCTCTGCCTGCACTTAGCCTCGATCTCCCCTAGCAGCCCCTCCAGGTATGCCATGTACTTCCTCCAGGACCTATGAGGACAAACCTTGTTCTTTCAATTTCTCTTGTGCTCTTTTCTTAAACCTCGGTTCACCATCCAACATCCCGAGGCTTTGCTGAAATGTTAATTTAATGAAGTCTTAACACATGCATACACAAACAAATCTATTCGTATGAAAATAAGAAAGAACTGCTGATAACTATTGTAGTTTTGTTTCTGTGACTCTTCTCATAATTATAGCTGGTATTTATAATTACTTTCTCCCCCATCCAATCTATATGTCTTTGGTCTTAGAAAGAACCTCAGTTGGCTGTGATTTTTGCCAGCTGGGTTGACCAAAGCCATGATCCCTAGAGCATGAGCCACACTGGGGTTATGGCCGTTTTCCATCGACTTCAATCACAGGCCATGGGAGTACTAAGGAGCACCGCTAGATTTCCTACCTTCCAGATGTATTCCTCATCCCTCCTTCTGCATGGTAGCAACCGCAATCCTGCCTCAGTTATCAAAATCAATCAGTACAATAACACCCTTCTTTGCCAGTTGGTTCATTGGTATGAGGAACCCAAAGTGTTTATGTGGCAGTCTCAACTTCTGCATGAATGGACCACTGCTTGTGCATGTGGAGGAAGTATCCCCGATTTGGAACTAAGAACTCTGCATCACCAGAGCCCAACACGGCGGGGATAGGAAACAAATATTTTGCCAGTTGATTACCATGTGATTATCTCCATAAATATATTGCCACTGCATACCCCTTTAGTCCTAGAAACAGAGTCAACAACACCTTAACATCTAATCAGATTAGAAAAACAACTCCAGATAACTAAGAATCAATTCACAGAATGTATCCATTAAGGTTCTGTTTTCTGAAAACATTTTTAGTAGAAAATTGTCTGTCAGTTCATGTTCAATCAGAAAAGCAGAACCACTAGAAGGGAGATAAAGACTGTTTTTAAGGCTCTTGGCATTGTTTCTGATCCCGGCGCTTGAAATCTATAGAGCAGGCAGTCAGGAATAAAATCCTTTTGTACCTACTTTTTGTTTTATAAATTATTTTGGAATGGGACATTGCTTCTCCCTTTATATTTGCAAATATTATACATGCAATTTTATACTCATTTTGTAAATTGTTCAATTATTTTTATTTCATCTGTAGTCAAACCATCTCAAGATGGGTTTATTTAATTTTTTAATTTACTTTTTATTTATTTTTATTTTTTTCTTTTTCTATTTACTTTTTTCCGTTTAGTAGACTTATCTTGGCTTGAGTTCTTCTTTTGCCATCTTTGTCTCTTTCCACCCTTTGTGTTAAGTAGTTTTTGTAGTTGTCTCCATGCTGATGATGTGCTCTGAAATCCTGAAGAGATTATTTTATTTGTAACTCAAGACTCCTGCCCTGTGGTAACATGGAAAACAACACAGACTCGGACATCAACCCGACGGATCAGCCCAGCCTGTGTGGTTTTCTTTTCTCTCTCCAGTGTTGTTTTTTTGTTCCTGTTGTTGTTCTGTGTTTTGTTGTGTTGCAGAGTGGAAGAGTTTCATCTTTATAGAAACATCCCAGGATAGGCAGTTCATGTTATAGTTTTTCATGTGAAATCGCCTATGAAATTTCATTTCATAGGCAGGGGAGCACGACCATCTCGCATCTCTGTGAGGGCTTGCCCTCCCGTCATGAACTTTTATCTGGCTCAAGGGTTAAGTCAGTGGTACCACATCTCTTTTTTTTTCTTCCTTTTTTTTTGGGGGGGGGGCGTCTTTATTTATTTTATTTAATTTTTACTTTTTATTTAAATTCAATTAATTAACATATAATGTATTATTAGTTTCAGAAGTAGAGGTCAGTGATTCATCAGTCTTAATAATACCCAGAGCTCATTACCTGATGTGCCCTTCTTAATGTCTATCACCTGTTACCCCATCCCTCCACCTCCCTCCTCTCCAGCAACCCTCAGTTTATTTCCTATGATTAAGAGTCACTTATGGGTTGTCCCATGTTTAACTGTTCAGTAAAATTCCTTATGAGGAATATGCTGACTTTAAACGGTAGGATGTAGAGTTTTATTTCAAGATGTTTGCCTACTGGGAAAGTAGTAGGCTGAAGTTGGTGTCAGGAAGAAGAAAGGATAGAGGATAGAGTTTAGAACATACTGACACTGTAGGCAGAGAAAAATGATGCAGTAAATATAATAATGTGTCATTTCTTGAGCACTTACCAGTGCTCATGTGTCAGAATTTTAAGTTAAGTTATTAAGGTAAATTATTCATCTAATCTTCATCTTATTGAACAGGTGTTATGACATTATCATTGTTATTACTGCTAAATTCAAGAAATTATAAACTTAATAAATTTGAGAAAATAAGACAGTAAGTCATTTATCCAGGATCATACAATTAATAATTTAATACAAAGAGAGGCTATCTGAATCCAGAGTACCTGGAATCTTAAAAATTTTATACTGTGAGGAAGGAGAGTGATGAATGAAATATCATTTGCTTGATAGAGGCAATCATTTCTCTCACTCATACACACATCACATACTGATCAAATATTGAGACCAACTAGAGCAGCAAGAGTGTGCAACCAAAGTTGAAGCAAGGTTAGTACAGAAATCTAGCATCGAAAAGCTAGAGAATTCAATTTCATTCTTTTTCTATTTTGATCTTCTGTGATAACTTCCTAAAAATATATAAGGAAGGAGCAAAGCAAAAATAGCAAATAAGCTGATATAACTGAACATGGGCAGGGATAAAACGACAAACCAAATTTCTCTTGCTTTGTTGGAGGAGGTAACAGAGAAAACATGACCCTCAGTTGCCCCAAGAACTGGACTCTGCAATCGGAGGCACCTCACCTTCTCCCCTGTGCTTAAAATGTACACTGTCCCCCCTGATCCCACAGTGGAGACTGTTTCAAGGACCAGACTTGAGAGAACAATGTATTGTTGAGACCATCTGGACAGTATACCATGATTGAACCCAGTTAAGACCTCTATATAAATGTTTATATCATGGCAGGTGGGGGCAGAGATCTACTCATCTTGTGGCTACCCTAGACAAGCCTCGTAAGTAAGTTCCCTTGCTTGTCCAACCTGCCACCTGACCAATCTGGAAGGGCTGCCTCTTTCTTTGGTCTCCCCTTGCCCTCTGTGTTGGGGAGACAGTTTGTGAACCAACATGCTTTCCTTATATTCTCTTCAGGACATACATCAAAATCTCAAAGTCTTTATAAAGAGTTATACTAATTTCCTCACTAATGAAAGGAAGTGAAGGACTACCTGTAGATTGCTTTCTGCCTTACTCAATCCACTGGTATCAAAGATGCCCTTGAAATAGTGGAGCTGGCTTGAGTGTGGGGAGAGAATGGATAATAGTACAAAACCACAGAAGGATGAAAGGAGACTGATGCAAGCAAGGAGCTTGAAGAATAGTACCGGGACTCAGTGAAGCACAGTGGGAAACAATATAACAGAACTCCCTACTGATGAGAAGTGAGACCTTCCAACATCCCACGCGGTCGTGCTGGTGTCTGAGACGGAGCAGCTCAACATGAGCAAAAGCCTCATGCTGTGAGAGAGGAAAAGGAGTGTGGCTGAAAAAGCTAATGTGAGTCCTGATCAGAGTGATGATTAAGCTGTCTCTCGCTCCGTCTCTCTCTCTCTCTCTCTCTCTCTCTCTATATATATATATATGTCAATTCAAAAATATATTCAAAATGTATATAGTGTATATAGAATTACATAAAATGTCTATATGTGTTCATATTCAAAATGCATATAAAGAATGAGAATAGAATGAATATCATAGGTTCCTGAAGATTTCACATACAGTGAAGAACTTGTAAGCAATACATTTGTTGGGAAAAGAAAATAATGAAAATAGGCAAAGAAATAGTGGTCTAAGCTTTTAAAAAGAGTTATTTTTTCCCCCATATTCTTTCTGATATCCATTCCGCATTATGACTTTAGCCGGTTTTTTCTTTAGCAAAAATAATGTGTTTAAATGCATGTAGCCATTTATGGCAATTCATTTCATTAGTTGCAATGTTCACTCTTAACATATGTATCTATCTCAAGAATGAAGTCAGAGCCTACTTCACTTCTCCCTAATTCATTTTCTTTCTTTTTTTTTAAATGTATTTATTTATTTGAGAGAGAGGGAGAGCAAGGGGTGGAGAAGCAGAGGGAAAGAGAGAGTCTCAAGGAGACTCCCCCGGAGCACGGAGTCTCGATGTCAGGACCCTGAGGTCATGAACTGAGCCGAAATCAAGTCACTTAACTGACTGAACCCCCCCGGGCTCCCCTAATTCATTTTCTTTCTGACTGCATTTCCCTCTTTGTTTTTATCTCTCTCCACCTGCCCTCTCATTCTTATCTTCTCATCTATAAAAAGATTTCTATTTATTTATTTAAATTTTGATGATGTATTTATGTGACAAAATATTTCCTGAGCACTAAGTAGTACAAAAGATGACTTTTTAAGAAATAATAGATGATAACAAATATTAATCTCATGCCAGACTAGAGCGACGATAGGGTCATCCTTTGCTTCCTCTCTTCTCCCCCACCTGGAGTTTTGTCTCCTTCTCTCTACACACAGTGTGGCTACGAATAACCAAAACCTCACTTTGAGCTCTCTTGCCTGGTAAAAATACCTCCTGTTACTCAGCAGGGGCGTGGTCTCCCTCTGCAGACACATTAAATCTCTATTATGAATTTTCTGTATTCCTGCTATTACTTTGTTTGTTCTTTCTGAAGGTGACCATTGGCCAACTGTGCTACAGGGCTGGAGTATTAATGGGCTGCTTCTCTGAGCCAAGCAGGTTTCCCCCGTAAGTGGGCCCTCCGTTTAGGTCCAAACTGTATGATGTGCCGCTCTCCTTCCATGTACTGGGCCCCAGATAAGAGGTTGAGGATTTACTGACATTCCTTCCATATCTCTGGTCTTTTCTCATTTCCCTTTCTTACATTAGTAAGAGTTGAAGCCCCTTACAGAAATGTAGAGCCCCTGGGGCCGCGGTACCTTGACCGCTGCCACAAGCTCACTTCTTGACTCTGATGGTTCTCCTCCTCTTCTTGTATCAGGAAACTGATCATATGCTTTCCTGTCACTCCATTTTTCACTTAATTTAATTTTACTGCATTTTAATTATTACATTTAAGTTATTTTGCAGATTATTTACTTAATTTATTCAAATTACTGCATACAATACGGTACAAATTATTACTATATGAAAATTACTGTATACAATATGGTTTGAATTTTTACTGCATTTAAAACAATGAACATAAAGCCATTTTGGTTAGTTGTCATTAAAGTAGTTAAGCAGGACCTGGGTATAAATACAAAGTTTTATTGTTAGGTTCCTGTTCTGTGTTTTTGTTATTTTTGGTATTATCAAATGTTGTAAGTAATTATATACTACAAATAACACTCTAAGATAACTAGAAGAAAATGTCATTTTTTTTATCTGGATTGTTCTTTCATGACACCTTCAAATATAAATGAGAAGGATATAAATGATGAAAAATAGCATAGTTTACAATATGTAATTCAAAATGTCTGCAGATCAAAGCACTTAATAAACCAAAACTGAAGAAAATTGAAAAAACAAAAATAATTGTAATATGCATTAAGTTGATATTAATATTCTATGGTTCTAATATTGTCCTTTTGTAGCTATTAATTGCCATCACATTTTTGGGGGACACTTTTATAATTTAATTTTTTTGACAAAACAATCCCACTTGAATGAATTTAATCTGAAGAAATAATTTACAATCTGCAATTCCACTGCTGTAAATTTATTCTAGGGAAATATCCGAAATGGATATCATTTGCAATTCTTCTATATTATTTAAAACTGCAACAAATTAGAAGCAAGGAAACTAAATGTCCAATGAAATGGGGTAAGTTTGTCTCATACAACATAATGTGGTAAAATGCATGAATTAATACTATTTAGGAGACTAGTTAATAAAGAGGGATCACAGATGTTGAACTGTAGCAAAAATACCGTTTCTGTTCTGCTGGGCTTTTTTTGCTGAGCAAATTTGCTGAGCAAATTTTATTAAAATTTGGGACCTGGGTTAAAAGTTGAGCCTGGAAGTGCAATTATGACTGTAACTAGTGAGAACTGCAGGGAGATTTACCTCCCTGGAAGGTATGTGATTACATTTCCAGGAGGAAAAGGAGCTGCAACTATTGAAACCATTCCAGAGTTGTAGAACTGAAGAAAAGGGTTTCACTTCCTGGAGGAGGAATGTATTTACATTTTAAAGTGTAAAGGGTCTGGACCTTTCTCTTTTGTATTTCCAAGGAGAAATTGTTAGCTCTAGGGAGTGAAAGACCTCCTAGTCAGGGGAGGAGAAGAAAATATCTCTCTTCTATATAACCACCCAGCTTCATTTCTGTGGGCTCCTGACCTGCACTAGACTCAGTTATGTGTAAGCTGACATCGACCTCTCATCAAGTTAGACCAGGGGCTAGAACTGCGGCAACGTGGTGATGGCTATACATAAGTAATAATAATCTGCTCCGCTGCAGAAACCTCATGTTGACATTTAGGATAATATTCATAAGTATAGATAGTAAAAATCGGAATACACTAGTAAATGAAAATCTATGTCTTACAGACAGTGTGTTCCCGGTTCAAGAGCTTTTGCTTATTACTTGTGCGTGTCTGTCCACAATTAATTTAGTTAGCATACACAAATATAATAATACAGATCAAAAGCTAAAGTATTTAAAAATATAGTAATATGTAGTGGTAGTTTAAGTAAAACATGCTCTAGTAACTATTTTTTTAATGTTTAAGTAAATATTACCAAGATTTAATTTATATACCAAAAAATGCATCCATATAATTCTAAAATATGATATTAATGCAATTATACAATAGAAAGTCTCCTGTGTCTGGCTTTTTTCGCTTTGCGGAACGCTTTTAAAAGTCATCCCTGGTTTTTCGTTTGGTTTGTTTTTTGTATATCAGTAATTCGAAATCTTAATGTTGCTGAGAAATATCACACTGTATGAATATACCTTGATTCAGTGATCCATTCATTTGTGGATTGACATTTGGCTTCTTTCCAGCTTTGGCTTTTGAAGAAATAACTATGAGCGTCCTTTGCAGAAGTCTTTATGTGAACATACGTCTGTTTTCTCTTCAGTAAATGCTCAAGAGTGGAATTCCTGGGTCGTGGTCAAATTTATTTTTCACGTTATTAGAAACTGACAAATTATTTTCCAAAGGTCATGAAAATGTTTTACTATGTTTTCTCTAAGAAGTTATATAGTTTCTTTGTATGTATAAATAGATGATCCATCCACATAAGGTCCTTTTCTAGGTAGCTTTCTTGTATTGTTCTAAGGTTAGAGATTCACAGTTTTTCTAATTGTTTCAGCAATATTTCCTGACGACATCATTCTTTCTGCATTACATTATGTTGTCATCTTTGCCAAATATCAATTGGCCATAAATGCGTAGGTCCATTTGGGAACCTCCATTCTGTTCTATCATTGTAATTATCAGTTTATATAAGTCTTGACACCAGGTAGCATAATCCTTTAATGTTTTTCTTTTTCAGACTTGTTTTGTCTATCCTAGAGCCTTTGTATTTTTAAATACGTTTTATTATCAGCTAATCAATTTGATTGAAAAATTAATCGGGTTGTTGATAAGCTTAAAGTTATTTGAAACTTAATGTCATCTACAAGCGTATGTATGCAAAAGTATGTTCACAATTGTCTTTTCCAATTTTGAGAGTAGTTCTAAGAGTACAGATTTTGGTTTCCAACACTGTATTTAATAATACATTTCAAGCAGTATGACCCTAGACACCTCATTCATATCTGCCTATGTATTAATTAAAAAACATGCTTACCCCAATTGCAATTAAACATATACATTTAAAAAAAATTCTTTAGAGAACTTTTATCCAAAATCTTTCATTTCCTTTTTGAGGATTCTGAAAGCAGATAAATTGACTCTATTTCCCTAACAGCTGAAATGTGAAATATATTGAAAAGTTTATATATTTAAAATAAGATTTTGAGCAAAAATGCCTTTTAATCTCTTTTTTGTGGAGGAATAGAAAATAAGGGACAGAATATATTACACCTGTTCGTCATCGTGCAAAGGAGGAAGCATTTTGTAATTACGCATTTTTGTATTAAGAAAAATGTACTCTTGGGGCTCCTGGGTAGTGCAGTCGTTAAAGCGTCTGCCTTCGGCTCAGGGCGTGATCCCGGCGTACTGGGATCGAGTCCCACATCGGGGTCCTCCGCTGTGAGCCTGCTTCTTCCTCTCCCACTCCCCCTGCTGTGTTCCCTCTCCTGCTGTCACATAAATAAATAAAAATCTTTAAAAAAAAAAAAAGAAAAATGTATTCTTATGCACAGAAATCTCAGATTTACTTTGGTTGTCTATGAAACTGAAAATATATCTTCACAATTTCATGTAATTATTTTTATAAAAATTATGCTTTTACATTATTAGTATCTACTGGAAATTTTACAGATGTCTGAATCTGTCACCCCCAGCATAAAAATAAATTTAAACGATTAATAACAATGTTTCCTATTTTAAGGAAGACTTATTATTCTCTACTTGTAATATTTTTAATTTCTTGTGAGGCTTATCTCCCTTAACTCTCTTGTAACTCATAATCATTACGAATAAAAATTATGTGTCAAATCTTTGGATATGGTATATTTACTTTAAAGGATATTTGTATAAGCAAGTGCTACTGGTTAGTTTGCTCAATTAATTTGTAGTAAAATTAATAAAATGCATTCTTGATTTTTCTGAGTGCCACTGAACTCTAGGTTCATTTAAACACTTATTTATTTATTTATATTTGTTATTTTTTTTAGTGAGAGAGAGAGTGAGTTGGGGGGGAGGGGTAGAAAGAAAGAGGAGAGAATCTTAAGTAGGCTCCATGCTCAGTGCCAAGCCCAGCTCAGGGCTTGATCTAAAAGACCCTGAGATCATAACCTAAGCCAATATCAAGAGACTGTGGTTTAACCAACTGAGCCACCCAGGTACCCCTAAAGACACCTTTAAATGATATAAAAACAGAATATGTAGTGTTAAAATGATTAATGTTTATTAATGAGATCACTGTCAATTGGAGTTAGTTGATAATGATTTATAAGAAAGATCTGTTGGTTGACACTTGGATAAATAGATGATAAAGAGGTAAAGAAGAATGAGGACAAACCTGATGACTAGACATGTGACCCAAAGTACTGGGAAACAAAGTCTTTCCACCAATGACTCACTTAATGATATTCACCAAGTCCATACTGGCATCTGCTGTGTGTTCTTATCTATGGAACAAAAATAAGGAACAAAAAAGATCTTCCCGACTTTGTGGAGCTTACAGTCTAGAACCAGGGCTCAGCTAACTTTTTCAATAAAGGGCCAGATAGTAAATAGTGTGAACTTGCAGACCAAAAGACAATGGCAGCGATGTTATAAATGTGCTCAACTAAGAAGACAGAAAATAAATATCCGTAATGTTTTATAGATGATTTATAAAATATGATAATAGTAAGTAAGTAAGATGAGTATAATAAATGAATATAGCTGGGCTAGAGTAGCAAGTAGTCAGAGGGCAGTCAGGGAGGGTGCGGCTGGCAGAGAACAGCAAAGTCAAGATGGCCTTTTGGGAGAGAAGAGAATTGCATTCATGTCTCCAGTGGAAGGGAATTCTTAAGTGTTCAGTTATGCTCAGAGACCTCCCTCAGCCTCGCTCTCTCTCTTTCTCCACTCTAAAATAAAAATAAATAAATAAAATCTTTAAAAAATAAAAAAATAAAACTATGAAAACCCATAAACCCATAAAAATAAATCTGTAATAACATATAACTAAAATCTTTAAGAATCAATAAATACTAATAACTTATCATATAATAGGAAAGAAATATATTGATTTTAATCAGTCATCAAGGAAATCTATACCTAACTGAATGAAGTAAAACTCAAAAAGTTGTTGTTTCACATCCATTTTTAAAATTTATTCATCATTCATACTAAATGAATAACCCCAACTCATATTATTAGTGTTCAGTCTGACCATTTGGGAAATCAATGACCACATTGCACTAAATAACTGCAGGATTGAATGCATCAGTCTGGGAGATATTGGTGAGCCGATTACAATCCTTTTCTCAAGTACAAGGCATGAAGTTCTCAGCACAGCAAACAGTGTACAGATGAGAAGCAGTTCCTGAGACCTGGAGTACAAACAGGGTGGGGAAGAACATTTCATTTACTATTAACAAGTAGTTTGCTCCTCATGCCATTACTCGGAAAGGGAGATGGGGTTCTGTGCTAACAGGGTGCCGGGTGAAGGCTTAAGGGAGGGCACTGCTCCATAATGAAGTTGCTTTGAGTACCTTCCACATTCTGTTTTATTCACAGAGAATTTTTGCAGCAAATAATATACCAGTGATTTTGATTGGAAGCATGAAAAATAATATATGCTATGCTCTGATTCCCATATCCCAGCATTAAACTTTGTAACTACAGCACTGCTGATTATGGGCTCACATTTTTATGACTTATTTTTTAAAACCAATCTTACTCCATCTCTTCAATGACACCCTCAGGATACTCAGACTTAAGATTCTCATTATATCATTTTTTTTCATTCCTGTATGTACAGACGTATGCCCTGCTAAAGCAGAAAGGTGAATTTAATCAGACGCAGTACAGCATCTTTAAAAAGATAGCACATACCTAACACCTGTCAGCTCATCAATGTTTGGTCTACTACTCTACAAATTACTACATATATCATTCCTGACACCTAAACTGATGTAGAGAATAAAACACAACTTATAAACTTTGTAAGACACACAAGCAAGACATATGTGGCAGAATATATGTTCTCAAGCTTGGTATTAGACACTTAAAAAGTAATGACAACCTAAAACCATTTTTGTTTATCTGGGATATGTTATGCATATGCATATGCATTTAAGCATATGCATAACAATTCAATTAAAACTGCAAAATTTAAAAATATGCAGAGAGTCAGGAGATAAAAGACAGTCGTAGAAGCAGGGAACAATAGATCAGCCAATTAAATAAGACCATTGTCTAGGGCAAATGTGTTGAAAATGTAGCCCGGATCTTCTCTGCTTCTCAGTGTAGAGGCCAAGGAAATCTGAAGGCCCTTAAAAGACCAAAGACACAAACTGAACACCCTACATCCGCCCATCCCCCCCCCCCAAAAAAAAGCTTTGTGATGGCAGCAGTGATTTTCATTGTGGTTGTTCTATTGTATTTTAAAATGTTGGATTGTGTCATTTGAAATCTTCTGCGACTTCATTGGTGACATCTTGAAAATTTGACCATAAACTATTTTAAATGCTTGAAATTTGTCAGCTCTATAAATGGGGACAGCTAATGGATACATAAGAATATTTTTCCACTTGTCAGATGCTATCTACCCCACATATTTGTCCCACCATCCTTGAATATTTGTTTATTTTACTTGATCCTATTTTATGTAAATCTCAAACATCTAATACCAGGGTTTTTAAGTTAAAATGTTATTTTAAAGCAACATTTATTGAATTTCAATAAATTTATTTCCAATATTCTTTTTCAGATCATTCATTAAAATTAAAAGAAAATGTAAATCTCTAGAAGGTGACATATGAAATAAACCAAAATAAATCATGATGTGATTCTATTTAACCAAAATATAAAAATGGGCAACTCTTTTGGTGATGAGATAAATGAGAATGAAATCAACCAACACCATTAGAGCATTATTTTAAAAATTTAGATTGCTGTAAATAATGGTTAATCATTCAATTAATACATTCTTATTCTCTTCAAGAATGGTTAGTAGATAACAGCTTGGTTCATTGAAAATATGCATCAAACATTCAGAATAATCTTATGGAGATTTGAATCTAAATTATAAGGTAACATATTTTCTTATTCAATGTGAAAATGAAAATACTAGATATATTTATTTTTTAATATATACCTGAAGGGAGAATATGATTAATGAAAAGTGCATATGAATGCTTATTTAAACAACACTTAACAATAGTATTTCCTAACATATTTTATAGCCTGTCTATAACTCTATCATTTAATAAAATCAATAGTATATTGCTTGGCTAGTTATCTCCTTTATGGAACTAGGATAACATATTTCTCAATATCTATATATAGGAAATTATAACAAATGGTTCAGTAGGGTTCAATATGTCCTAGCATGAGAAGCAAAGAAATCCTGGAAGCCACAGACTTAAGGAGAACTTATCGCTAGTCATAGAGGGATGGAACATTTTACTCACGATGTACTTCCTTCTTTTCACGAAAGAGGCAAATTTGGAAATAATTTTTTTCAGTTAGAAATCATATTCGATAAGGTTAGAATTTCACACATCTAATTCGTTTAGCTAAAATAGTAACATCAAGCAGTTGAAAATAGAAGGGAGTGTCGGTGAGAAGTTTCCACTGCTCTGCGTGTGGTAACACTGTATGAGGGAATTTATGGACCTGCTATTCCAAAAGCATCTTTAAAAGCAGACTTCTGGTTAGTTGCCTGTCTCTTCTAATATAACTCCATTAGCATTGCTGTTTTATTATGCATTTATTACGATAGGTTGCTGGTATAATATATTTTATTTTGGATTTTGTTTTCTTACATGGATTGATTTTTCCATGAAAGCCTCTTCTATTCCACCTCCTGTAAAAGTACCAAATAGCCTTCTTATTTGTTCAGTCAAATAAGAATTGCATGCATTGTAGTTTGTGTTCTTTTTTCCTGAAATACAGTTATTTGCCAGATTAATTCTTGCTTTATTAGTTAATTTTAGAAAGTAATAAATGTTGCAAAGACAACAAACTGGGGTAATATGACAGAGATTGGATGGGGAAAGTAGTTATTTTAGATATCATGGGTTTAAATCCTATTTACAGGGGTGCCTGGGTGGCTCAGTCCATTGGGCATCTGCCTTCCTTACAGGTCATGATCCCACGGTCCTGGGATCAAGCCCCACATCAGGCTCCCATCTCAGCAGGGGCTCTGCTTCTCCCTCTCTGTCCCCCCTCCATTCACGCTCTCTCTCTCTCTCTCAAAATAAATAAATAAAATCTTTTAAAAAATTAAATCCCATTTATATGAAGACATGTATTATACAGAGATGAAGACGTTATTTGTGCAAAGATGAAAAAAATGTTTGAGAGAGAAGGAAGAGCAAGCATAATGATCCTGAATTACAAACACATTTGCTGTCTTCGTGTGGGGAAAATGCATGATGTGAGGTCAGGGAAGCAGTAGGATGGCAGATCATGTAGGATCTTAAAGGCCATGGTAAAAAATTTCTGTGTGAATTCATTCCACTGTCTTCAAACAATGGAATTAACTACTGAGGCAGCTTCTATTAGATTATAGATTGTAATAACGTCTGAAGATGTCCATGCCCTAATTCTCTGAGCATGTTATATTACATGAAAAAGAACTTTGCAAATGGAATTATAGATTTTACAATAGGGGGATTATTCTGGATTAACTGGATGGGACCAGGTAATCACAGGGGTCCTTAGGAATGGAAGAAAGCAGAAAGATAGGTTGAAGAAGTGTGTAATTTCATTTGTATCACATTCTGGAGAAGACAAAACTACACTGACAGAAAATAGAACATTGGCTGCAAGGTGATGGGAGTTTGGGGAGGAGTTGACAGTAACAGTGTAAAGGGAAAATGGGGAGAAGTGAAATATGCTGTATCTTGACTTGTAGGGGTTGCACGACAGTATGCATTTGTCAAAATTCATAGAACTCTTACCAAAAAAAGACTAAATTTTACTATTAGTAAATTATACCTCAATAAAACTTTGTTATAGAAAGTTGCAAATATTTTACTGAAGTGTTTAGCAGAAGATTAAAATAGCACATAAAAAATAAAATAGCATACAAAACAAATGAAAATGGGAAGTAAGATGGACAGTAATATAAATTAACTAACTGAAAAATATAATAAGAATTTAAACATGTTACATTTTAAATTTGGCTTCTTTTACTCAGCATAATGTGATGAAAATTCATCCTTATAGTTTCATGATCGGTAATTTTCTCTTCTATTTCTTTTTTTAAAGATTTTATTTATTTATTTAAGAGAGAGAAAGAGAGAGAGAACATGAGTGGGAGAGGGGCAGAGGGAGAAGCAGTCTCCCCCCTGAGCAGGGAGCCCGATGCAGGGCAATTCCAGGACCCTGAGATCATGACCTGAGCCGAAGGCAGATGCTTAACCAACTGAGCCACCCAGGTGCCCCTCCCTTCTATTTCTAAGTAACATTCTATTGTATAGATATTTTGTTTTTTCATTTCCCAGTTGAAGGACATTTGAATTATTTCTAATTTGGAGTAATTATGAATTAAAGTATTATAAACATTCAAGTACAGATTTTTGTCTAAACACAAATTTTAATTTCTCTTGAGCAAACACCCAAGATTAGAATTACTAGGTCATAATTGAGGTTTTTGAATAAGTTTATAAGAATCTGGAAAAGTATTTTCCAAGTGGTTCTAACAATTTTTGATCCCACCTGAGATGGAGGGGATTGGCCACCAGTACAAGAAAGTCACAAGAAAGTCACAGAAAGCAATTTTAAAAAACTACACAGCAAATGCTCTCATACTGCTGGGGCAAAGGTAAAGACCCATTGAACTGAGTCTGGAAGAAGTAAAAAAAAAAAAAAAAAGAAGAAGAAGAAGAAACTAAAACCCCTCCATTTTCAGAGGAATGCAAGAAATACTGTGTGTCCACACTATTAGAAACCTCCTATTTTGAGGGATCAACACAACATTGTACTGCATAACACCCCCCAGATAATAGAGGGCAGAAGTAGGTGGCCATGAAAAGGAGAGGCAGGGTACTGGTAGCTTTATGGCTTTTATTTTCCTTATTATTTTCAATATACATATTATATATTGTTTTTTGTTTATCCAATTAATTAAAGATTTTCCAATACTAGTTTTCCTTTATACATTCATGATAGATTATAACTTCATGTTTGGTAGAAGTTTTGTCTGTGTAATCATTTTCAGGAAATTTGTTTACTATAGGTAATTTCAAGTAGGCTTGCTTTTGAGAGTGACCCTCGTGGGCAGTTTTTGTACTCTCTTCTGCTACCTGCCTCAAGAGTAACATCGGCTTTTAAATTGCTGAACCAATTGTTTAATTAGAAGAGTTCTAGAATCACTGTATTAGAGGACTTTTATATTTCAAGAGTATACTTTTTATTTATTAATGAATCAGAGTTACATTTTCTTCTTTTTCTAAATTACAAAGAAGCTGTTTCAATCATTTATAAAAATCAAAGACTTTTTTCTAATGGAAAAATTTAAGTAGCAAATTCATGATTAATTTTCCTTTATTTTGAAACCAATCATATTTTAGCTGTTATAAGATCATGTTATTTTTTTCCATGTTTCAAGTTTTTATTTAAATTCTAGTTAGTGAACATATACTGTAATATTTGTTTCAGGAGTAGAATTTAGTGATTCATCATTAACATATAACACCCAGTGCTTATCACAAGTGCCCTCCTTAATACCCATCACCCGTTTTGCCCATCTTCCTACCCACCCGCCCATCTCCCTTCTAGCAACCCTCAATTTGTGCTCTATAGCTAAGATTTTCTTACGTTTTCCTCCATTTCTTTTTCCTTCCCCTATGTTCATCTGTTTTGTTTCTTAAATTCCACTTACAAGTGAAATCATATGGTATTTGTCTTTCTCTGACTGACTTGTTTTGTTTAGCATAACACACTATAGCTCCATCCATGTTGTTGCAAATGGCAAGATGTCCACTCTGACCATTGTTATTTAACATAGCACTGGAAGTCCTAGCCTCAGCAGTCAGACAACAAAAAGAAATAAAAGGCATCCAAATCAGCAAGGAAGATGTCAAACTTTCACTATTCACAGACATGATACTCAGTGTAGAAAACTCCAGAGACTCCACCAAGAAATTGCTAGAACTGATACACAAATTCAGTAAAGTCATAGGATACAAAATCAATGCATCGAAATATGTTGCATTTCTGTACACCAATAATGAAGTAGCAGAAAGAGAAATCAAGGAATCAATCCCACTTACAGTTGCACCAAAACCCATAAGGAATAAACCTAACCAAAGAAGTAAAAGATCTGTATTCTGAAAAATATATTACACTGATGAAAGAAATTGAAGATGACACAAAGAAATGGAGAAACATCCCATGCTAATGGATTGGAAGAACAAATACTGTTAAAGTGTCTATACTACCCAAAGCAATCTATGCATTTAATGCCATCCCTGTCAAAATACTAACAGCGTTTTGGAATAAACAATCCTAAAATTTGTATGGAACCGCAAAAGACCCCCAATAGCCAAAGCTATCTTGAAAAAGAAACACAAAGTTGGAAGCATCACAATTCCACACTTCAAGTTATACTACGAAGCTGTAGTCATCAAGGCAGTGTGGTACTGGTAAAAACAGACATGTAGATCAATGGAACAGAACAGAAAACCCAGAAATGGACTCACAACTACATGGTCAACTAATCTTTAACATAGGAGGAAAGAATATTCAGTGGAAAAAAGGCAGTCTCTTCAACAAACGGTGTTGGGAAAACTGGACAGCAACATGCAGAACAATGAAAACTGGACCACTCTTTTATACCAAACATAAAAATAAATTCAAAATGGATGAATTACCTAAATGTGAGACAGGAAATCATTAAAATCCTAGGGGAGAACAGAGACAGCAACCTCTTTGACCTTGGCCACAGGAACCTCCTACTAGACACATTTCCCCGAGGCAAGGGAAACAAAACCAAGAATGAACAATTGGGACTTCATTAAGATAAAAAGCTTCTGCACAGAGAAGGAAACAATCAATAGAACTAAAAGGCAACCTATGGAATGGGAGAAGATATTTGCAAATGGCATATCAATGCAGGGTTAGTATCCAAAATCTATAAAGAATTAATCAAACTCAACACCAAAAAGCACATAATCCAGTTAAGAAATGGGCAGAAAACATTAATAGACATTTAGCTCCTAAAGAGAGATCTCCCCAAATTATAAGGGTTATTTAGACCTGCTCTCTAATACAAGAAGTCTGGAACACAGACAGCCCACTAAGTTCATATTTATTGTTTACATAATTGGGTAAATTAGAAGACTGATAACTTCACAAATATATTAGATAACGTGTTTTAAGTATCACCTTCACAATATTTTAAAAAAGTAATGTGGCTACTGGTAAATGTTATTAGAAATTAATTTAAAATATTAAGTGTTTATGTCCAGCAGATCAAATGTACTTGCAAATATATTTTTCAGCCAAGTCCAAAATGGTGGTAATACTATTCAAAACCCTATAACGTAAATTGGAGTGTTTTAATGGGGAAGACTATAGTTGGTATTATCCTTGTTTACTCTTTCCAGATCAAATTTAATTGTAGTTTCAAATGAGTATTATTTTTTCAGTAAATACACACATCTTTTATTGTTTTTTAAAGAAATATTTGTTTATATTCCAGAGAAGGTATGTTGAGCGTCCACCAAAACAAAGATGTAAGTCCTCATTCTTAGCTTTCAGTAGAAGATTATAACCTTGAGCCTTGATCATTTATTTTTTAAGCATATATAACTTTGTCAACCTACAGTAAAGGATACTTATACCTCAGACACTTCTCTGTTTAACATATCTTCTTAAATATAATCTATTGTGGGAAGTTCTCTCCCATATATTTTTATGATAGGTCAAATCATATATTTGAAACAAATATAATTGCTTTATCTTTAGAACTACTAAAGAACCTTAGTAACTCTTTTTTTTAAAAAAAGATTTTATTTACTTATTTGACAGAGAGAGAGAGAGAGACAGCCAGCAAGAGAGGGAACACAAGTGGGGGGAGTGGGAGAGGAAGAAGCAGGCTCCCAGTGGAGCAGGGAGCCTGATGCGGGGCTCAATCCCAGGACCCTGGGATCATGCCCTGAGCCGAAGGCAGACACTCAATGACTGAGCCACCCAGGCGCTCCAGAACCTTAGTAACTCTTAAGATCAAATCTATTTTATAAAAAACAAGAAGGTAAGAGATGAGTAAGATTATTGTATAAGAGATGAAATAATCAGCAACTAGCATATTATTCTCGATTTGCTCATTTCCTATGAATAAGTTGGCCTATTTTATTCCCTGGTGAGACATTTTAAAAGGGAATCACAGGAGTTAATTAATGATTTAATAACAGTAACAAACTATGCATACATTGGCACATACTTTCATTCTAAAAGTGATGTGAAGAGGACATAAAAATATGGGGGCCTGTGGCTTGGGATAGGAAAGGAAGAAGCCGGAACTATAGTAAATATCTATTTTTCCTTTTAATTTTCTCCATACTGCTATTAAAGTGACATGATAAACATAATTAGCCTATGCAAATACATAAGGTAGAGTTAAAATTGCATTGTTATAACTCTTAAATCTATTTAAAAGCTACCTGCAAGACATAAGAGATCATACAAGGGACATTTTTACCTTTTTAAATGTTTTTAACTATTATATTTCTATCAAGTTAAATCTCCTAAAACTCTATATTTGGTTTAAAACCCTCTAGCTTCCTATAGCAATCTGCTGGCATAGCTACAATTCCATATAATATGCATTTGAATTGAGGAAATTCATTATAAAGCATGTCTATTTTATGCATGCACTGCAGAAATAAAATTGAGGAGAATGTTTATTATGTTACTTTATGATTTTTATAAAATAACCCATGTGCTACATTTTTATAAGAATTCAATGCTGGGAAAAATTTTGTCTTTACAAACAAACAAACAAACAAACAAACAAAAAAAAAAAAAAAACCAGATCACTACAAGTAAAATCCTGAACAAGTAAATACAAGTAAAACACTAAAACATTTTTATTTATAACACAATGAGAACTAAACATCTTTTCAAGGTTTTTTTAATGTCTTGACTTTCAGAAAACTAACAACATAAATTTTCTAACTTGATTAGCTTTGTCAAATTTTACCTGTTAAAATAGTTATTTGTGTAATCATGATGCTGTTTTATATTTATTAAACATGTACATACATTTGTGTATTTTATATTACTTTACCTAATGTTCTATATGCCAGAGAAATACGATTTATAAAGATATAATCTATATTTCAATAAAAATATGGGTCTTTTTTGTGAAACAACAAAACACTTAGTAGCTATTAAAGCCATTTTGGTGTATTCTTGGATATTATATGGCCTTGATAGCTTATGTAATGATACAAAAGTATTTGCTAATACTTTCTTTTCCTCTGCGTGAGTCTATCTTTCTTTTAACACTTTATTGCTTCTAGGAATACAGTTTGAAGATATCTACTACATACCAAAATTTTTAATATTTAAAAAATATATTTATTAATACGTTTAAGAAATATTTAAAGAATAATTAAAAATTTGTTGATTTTTCCAAGTATTACAGTTCATTCTCTATCTTACATGATACTTAAAAATATACATCTTTTTTAATGCCCCCCCAAATTTTGCTTTATGTTTATTTAGATAACTTAGAGGCAAATTCATTAACTTTCTACTATAATTGTAAGAGAGAGCAATCCACACGTGCACATGAGTGCACATGCAAAGTTCAATTTTTGCAAAAATAGTGCGATCATTTACTTCTTAAATATGAAAACTCACCTACGTCCAACAAATGTATTCCATGGCTAACTTTAAAAAATAATTTTATTGAAACATATTAAATTGCCAATTTGGTTTTTAAATAAAATTTTAATTCAGAAATTTCACTTGGTTCAATCTAAAATCTTGTGCAAATAGATTTTATCAGCTCTGTGATTGCTATTCTTTCTGATAAGGGTTACATACCTGGGAGATAAACAGAAATTTATAGTTAATCTGAAAAATATAAAGAGCTCAACCATAATTAGAAAGAAAGCACTTCAGTATTTAATCTTAAATAATGTCTTTATCCCACTGGAATGGTGTCTTCCTTCATATTCTTCCTGTGGCCACTGGAATGTAAATAGTTCCTAACTTTTTCTACTTCATATTTGAGGGTATTTTCAATACAGCACTTGATTATTTTATCAAAAAGATTATAATCATTGTAGGTTTCTGATAAAATACAATTGTAATAAGTTCCCAAACTGAGATTAAAGAGATTATTGATTTGTAGTAATCGTTTCCATATTTGCCAGAAAATTCATATATATCATCAAGTTTAATTTCCAAAGTTACATTGCTTTTGTTCAACATATGCCACCATATATATTGATGAGCAAGCTGAAGACAAAGAAACAATGCTAGAATTCATTCATTCATTCATAAATATTTCATTAACATAGTAACAGTTATTAATCTTTCCATTATAAGCAGGGAGGTAATTGGGCACCAAACATTTCAAGCAAAAAAAGATTTGTTTATTTGTTTAGCTCTCATAACTCAAGTGTTCAGGGCAAGTGCAAATTGTTCTAATTATAAGACCAGAATTTATTATTTAAGTCTGTGCCCTGTTAATAGGTTTTATAATCAGAGTCTACATTGAGATCTCCCAAATGCCAAAGATTATCATTTTTCTTCAATAGTCCGTGGCCTCATAATCTCATACTATCACTATACGTGTTCTCATAATTCAGTGACGCAAAGTCTAGGCGTTTTTGGAAGCTATAAGAAATCGTGACGAAATAATTTATGTTTCTTCTGCTTGTATCATTTACCACACTCCTCTGTTATGGCTCTGGTTGACATTAACACATGTTAAATGTTCAATAAATACAGAAATAGGCTTCAGAATTACTATGACTACTCTGTTATAATTGTTAAAAGTAGACCATGAACACACACACACAAATTGCTGCATCAAGAAACTGTTTTCTGCATCTAGATTCTTGTAAAATCTGACTTATTTTGATCACGTGAGACCATTACAGTGCTTTGCTTTACACATTACAGTGTAATCTGTGGCATCTTCACAACTCAAGAAAGTGATGTCCCTTCTATGCTCAGAATCTTTATCAAAGAAAAGTCACCTTGACCGCAGCCTTCCGCTATGGTGTGACATTTAATTTCTTCATCTCAAGCCCAACTGACTCTAACCTGGCACTAAATTATTTCTAAGTGAAAAATTTCTAGTTGCACGTTAGCCCCTGTTGCCTCCTACATGGCACCTCTGCTGGAGAAAAGTGCCTGCCGTGATGTGGGAATCCAGGTGGGGAAAGCTCCCGCCACACCTGGAAATTTCGCATGTTGTGCTCTCTTAGTTCCAGTATCATGTAACGAATGCTTTTGACATGTAGCACCGTAATTGGATCCAATTTAAAATATCTTATCTTCCCAACAGTTTTATCTTTAACTCTTATGAGAGCAAATTACAGAAGTTTATTCTGCTTTTTCAGGATTTCCTAAAATTATTTTTACAACATTGTGTTAATTTTTGTGATGGGAAATGAGTCAGACATCAATGCTTTCTGTCAGTATGATTCCACACCTAGATTAAAACTCCAAATCCTTCCCAAGGCTTAAAGATGCCATATAATCTGTCCCGTTGTTATGTCACTGGCTTCATTTCCTACTGCCCATTAGCCTTCTCACCCACTTGAGCCATACAAGCCATCCATTACGCCATTTTCACTTGCTGTTCTCTCAGGTAAATTCATCCATCAGTTGTTCCCAAAGTTTGTTCATTCACTTTAGTCAAATCTTATCGAGACTTCTCCTTACATTCTTTTCTGTTTTCTTCATATCACTGAACACTATCCAACATTTCATAAACGCATATGTGTGTATGAATACATTTGCATGTCTGTGTACTTTTTTTTCGAATAGAATGTAAAATTCATCCATGTGGGATTGTCTTTCAGTCTTACTGGTCTGTTCCACCACTTTATGCTCACTGCTCAGAACAGTAACTGGGCTGTAATAAGACTTCAATAAATATTGTTTGAATAAATGAAATAAATAAGTGAGTGGATCTGAATCTAAGGAATATTATTGAAAAGTTATAAATTGTGGTTGACCCCATTCTCATGAATATGACTCAGTGACTCCAGTACCAGGCTAGTCAGTGATGGAGCTGTGCTCTTATCCAAGCTTATAGTACTTGGAAGTGTAAGTTTTTCACAAACACACTGTACTTTCCTAAACAATAGATTTTAGTTCAATTATAATGTACATTCTGATAAACAGCAGTTGCATTTTGCAACACAGCCTAATTTGACACAATAATATCTTCCAATTAGTTTTAATTCTTCCAATGTGTTCTATTTAGAAATTACTTTATTACCACAGTCGTTTCTTTCAATTGTTTGTATGTTCCTAATTGAGTACCTTACGTAGTTTTTGTTAGACATTCATTCTTGGTGTTTTACTTTGTTTTATATTTCCTTTACTTGTTTTTAATTCCTTTAAATTTTCCTGCTTTGTTGTACCTGAAACTAAATATGTTTTGTCTTAATATCCAGATTTAGCAACATGCTAATAGGTCTTGCAGCTGTTTCCAGACTCTCCTCTATCTGCCCAGAAATCCTGAGGTTATCAGTGCACTTTCTAAGAAATAACCATCATCTTGTGTTCTACCAGTTACGATTTGTTAGATTTTTCTTCTCTATGCCCCAGGACTTTTCCCTTTTTGCTTCAAACAACAATGTTGCCAGTTCCTACAAAAACCATCTTTTGTAAAGGTTTTGTCTTGCAGGGCTATGAACAAACGAGTAGGGTAGGGATTCACGCAGGCAGGTGCTGCAAAACTCCCTGCCTTGGTTGTCTCTACCAGCAATTTTTATCTTTGATCGAAATAATTTTAACCTTATTTCTGCCTTTTCAGGACGACTCTGAAACTGACAAAATATGATTCCAACCAACAATAGACTATCCCTTTCTTTAGTCTTTCCAGAGGTAAATTTGCTCATAAATGTCCATTTGGGTACAGAATTAAAATTGAAAAGAGTCAGAGATCACTATTACTTATACAGAAGGGAATGACACACATGATCTAATTATTCACAGGTTAAATGTAGAAAACAGTAACCATGTGATTCTTTATGATATCTCTTCTGAGTTACGGATAGCTTTATATTCAGGCAAGGCACTACGTGAGAAAACCAACACAAGGGAAGTAAGATTGATTTCATGTATCATACTCTAAATAGCTGTGGTATACATCTCAGCACTGTCTCTCCATCACCATCTTCTGATACTCGGGATTAGTAATATGAAAATCAAGGCACTTTCCTTTCTCAATGATGTAAACTGATGCTTGGGGACGTGCTGTTCAAGGTGATTATTTGCTTTGCTTGAAGACATCTGGAGGCTTTTTAATAGGTGACATAATTAAAGATAAAGTCAATACATTTAAAGCTGCAAAAAATATCTGTCGCATACAAATGCATAAAGTAAAATAGGTGTTTAGGAAGATAGCTATATATATGTGTTATTTTAGAGGAATATAAAATAAGATGTCTTTAAAAAAATTTAAGCCCTGCACCATAGTAACATGATACACAGGTATATAGTATAAGACAGTAATACGTGTAATCTGCTGGTCTAGTGGACAAAGTGGACATGACATAATATCAAAAAGCAGTCTGTAATTCCAGATAATGACTTATTTAGTATGTATACCTTCTGCTGGATGTATTTTATCTATTAAGTTAACAAATTGCATTGTTTAAATGATTTTCGTATAGCATAAATACAGTGCTTTTATATCTAATGTAGGATACTGGTTATTATATCTTCTGGTGTGTTTCCTTTTAATTTTCTGAATATAGTGTAGAAATACTTGAACCATTATTTTTAAGTTTTGGAATACAAAAAAACTATTCCTTTCACTAGAATAACCAGTTGCTATTAGTAAAGTCGAACATTATGGGAGTTATAAATTCTTAAAGCACAGATACTACCCCAAGAAAAAAATATAAATTTTATATATATACCTTCAAAATAATCACTTCTGGGTTTACTGGTGTTCACTTTATTTTTCCCTACATATTACATTTATGATATAAATATAATTTTATATGTGCACAATATGAAATAAAAAAGTGAAAACAAAGATGGGCTCTAAGACCATCTTGCAAAAACAAGATTTGGAATTATAAGCTTATTTTCAGATCTAATGCAATATATCTTTTTTCATAAGGTGAATGAGGAAAATTTTCAGCTGCGTATTATGGTACGTATTATTTAAAATTAGCTGGTTACTTCATAACTATTCCTCCCAGAAACACTGGAAAGGAAGAGGGAAAGCACATTTTTATTTCAGAACCACTATGTGTCAGGCTCTGTTTTAAATTCTTTAAGTATTGTTTAAAATATCACCAAAAATTTTTAGAAATAACAAAACAGATATTAATTCAAAATCCTTTTTTTCCCATTGACTGAATTGCTTTTTCCCACTTTCCGTCATTAACCACTAAGAAATAAGTAAAACTATTGCCTTCACTATTTTTATCCCTATAAAACGTGCAAACATTGTGTTCTACACCTTCACAGGTATATATGCTTGTTTTCTGAAACTGGAGATTCCTTCTAGTTCTGCAGCTACATTTTGTCACCATTTCATTACCCTGACATTTTAACCTTTCTATGGACAGAAAATAAAATATGTTGATATTCAGAATGTGAGTTATCTTTGATATCATTGAGTGCTTTGTAGCTTATTAGCACTTATTCTAGCTTTAAACACATTTTTTCATACTAAAATCTTTATCAATTCAAATGAAAATCATGAAATACACTATTAGAAGAGTAAAGCAATCACCCAAATATCTCACATCTTTATGCTCTGCCTTGTAATTGTGGTTCTATACTTTTGATATGTGAGAAAAAGATAAAATTTTCTTTCTTTATATATTGTCTCTGTCTGTAGTCTTAAAAATGATACTTCTATATTTAGAATTAAAATATGTTTAAAAATTAAGTACATTACCACTTCAAAAAATTAGCTTGGAACAAGTTAATTATAAATGACTATATTAAAATAAACATATATAAACACATATCCAGTTATGGATATAACAAATAAAAGTCTTAATTTCAGTTTCACAATTTCCTGTAATAACAGTGTTTCTTTGTTCATTTATTTGTTCTTACCTTCCTCCTTCCTTTGCTTCCTCCCTCCCTTCCTCCTCTCTCCTGCCTTTTCTTTCTTTTTCTTTCTTTCTTTCTTTCTTTCTTTCTTTCTTTCTTTCTTTCTTTCTTTCTTTCTTTTCTTTCCTTCTTTCTTTCTTTCTTTCTTTCTTTCTTTCCTTCTTTCTTTCTTTCTTTCTTTCTTTCTTTCTTTCTTTCTCTTTCCTATTTGAATATATTGGACAAAATGTTACATTAGTTTCAGATGGACAACATAGTGATTCAAAAGTTTACACACTACACTCTGCTCACCACAAAAGTAGCTAACTAGGTGTTTGGTTTTCAATCAATTTCATTAAAAGACACGATCAGTCACACTAAAACAGGAGCAAAATAAGTGCAACATATAGACACTTCAAATGTTTGAGGAAGATTTTAATATTCCATGTCCAAAAGTATTAAGTATTTGTAACATTGGCATTTCTTCTACAAAATGAGTTTTCTTGAGAGAATTTGGAAATTCAAAAAAATTAATTAAGGAACACCTTTGCACTTGCCTAGGTTGATAGTAGTAAAATAAATTTTCAGTCTTCAACTAACAAAAGTGAGGATTCTTGCAGCAAGTAGATAAAGAAGCTATTACCCTCTAAAGACAGCAGATTTGGTTGAATGGCTTAGTGCTTCGTTTATCATACGATGGGTGATAAGGCTAATAAGAAGTTGTGTGCTGCTAATGGTTGTGATAAGAAAAGACAGGACATTACTCTTGGGTAAATCTAGATAGGATCAAATTCTGGATTGGCTCAGTGTTGCTGGCTAAAGTGTCCACTTAAAGCACAACAGCAAAAAAAAAAAAAAAGAAAAAAGAAAAGAAAGAAAGAAAAAGAAAAACCTTTGATACAGAATATCTTTAAGGAAAATAACTTGAGAATCTGAAAATCTGTACCTCCTCGTCTATTTTTCTACATTGAGCTGTTATTATTGTCATAATATGGTTTTTGATAATTTAAGTGTTTCTTGTGAACATGACAGCATCTATTGAAATCTTGTGTTTATGTGAGGATATTAAAGAACTTAGCCTAGAAGGATAGACATTCGAAATTATAGAGCAATATAAAAAAGGTTTTGTTTGAATGCAAAGAATCACCATTCATCTTCGTAAAGCAGATGACATTTGAGTTGGTATTGAAGACTGAGTGGGTTCACTAGATAGGTAAAGTAAGAATATTCCAGGGGGCGCCCGGGTGGCTCAGTCAGTTAGACGTCTGGCTCTTGATTTCAGCTCAGGTGATGATCTCAGGGTCCTGGGACGGAGTCCTGCTCCAGGTTCTGTGCTCAGCAGGGAGACTACTTGAGGATTCTCTTTCTCCCTCGCCCTCTGCCCCTCCCCCTGCTGGCATGTGCATGAGCTCACGCTCTGTTTCTCTCTCTCAAATAAATAAATAAATCTTAAAAAAATAAAAAGAGTATTCCAGCAAAGGGAACATAAAGGTCAAAAGCAGATGTGTGAAAGAACGGTTGTGAGTGAACTGCAAATAATAAGTTACAAAAGGAAAAGCTGGAAACGGGGCCAGAAATGGTAACTTGTTGACCGATTGCATTGAACTCAAGTGGATGGCTTTAATCTCAGAATCTGATATTCTGTAGTCTAGAGACCATTTATATCAAAGCCACCTGAGGGGCTTGTTAAACTTTAACAAACCTCTTGATCTTATGCCCAATAAACTTTAAGCTTCATTTTTTGTGGATGGAATCCAATGTGAAATGTGCCTACCGGGTGCATTGCCCAAGATGACGTAATGATAAACGAGATAATAAGACAATATTAAAATTCTGTTTAGTTTTGAGAGGAGAGAGAGAAAGCGTGTGTGTTTGTGTGTGAGAGAGGTAGAGAGAGAAAGAGAGAGATGGAGGGAGGGAGAGACAGAAGGAGAGAGAGAAAGAAGAGAAAGATGCTTTATTATTATGTCTTATGTGCAGGTAGATAAAGTATCTTTTATTTGGCCCATATATCACAGTATAGTGTGTAATATATCCTCAGGGAAGAGATTGCCCTCCCATATCCATTTCCTTTCAGTGTGTTGGGATGTATTACAGTTTAGATATGATGGGTTAAATTGTTTTATGTATTATTTTATCTCCCTTTAACTGAATTTGTGCTCAAGACGACAGTTAAATCTGCCATTTGAAACCACATGTTTTGTGAGCTGTTTCATCCATGAAAACCATTACATAAATATCAGGCAAATTGACTTTAGCACTTCTTCAAATTGCAAAAAAAAAAAATAATAATAATTTTGAGAATGTAGGTATATTTATACTATTAATACATACGTAGAAATTAAACTCATGGAACTGTATCTTACTATTAAGCCAGAAGAGGTTTTGGATTGATATATCTTTCTGTTATAAAAGAAATGTTGTGGTGAACAAAAATGACAGCATAGGAAAGACCATGAAATTGGAAAATTCTAAAATACAAATTATTAATTTGCTTAAGAATTTTAATATCTCCCATTGCCTATGACAGTGACCTTCAAACATTTTTTTTCTTTTGATCACAGAACTATCATGAATAATTGTGAGCACAAACACCACGGTTGGCTGTTTATATTTCTATACTGTCCATCCTATATTGTCCTAGTATAAATATTACAAAAGTATTTCAGAAATAGAAAAAAATGAAAAAAAAAACAGTAAAAAAATCAATATTTAAAAAGTAAACATTGATAGTACCGATTTCTTAAATTTAAATATTAAATAGAGATTTGGAAAATCAGAGCAATAAATGGCATGTGATAAGTACTTAATACAGATCAGGTCATATTATCATTGCTATTGGTGTTTATGTCCTTACTGGCTTGAATGTCCATTTGTTATAATTGCATGACTCAGCAAATTTCCTTTTTCATTTTCATCATTTCTTAACCCTGGGCTTTTGATATTATGAACAAAATGTGCTATTACAAAATAATTTCACACTTCAGATAGTATATTTAGCTCTTTTCCTCCCTGGCTGTTTGAAGCTTGGCTGCCATCATGCACTATCTGGACAGTAACTATCGGGACTGGGAAGTTCATGACCAACAGATTATTTCAGCGGAACCAATAGTCATTGATGTCCTTTACCCTGGGAAGGTGATTACCTAAGACAAAAATTCAGGGAAAACTAGCCAAAATGCATGAGACCACACCTTTGGATTTCATCTTTGGACTCAGAACCCATTTTGGTGGTGGCAAGACAACTGATTTTGGCATGATTGATGGTTCCTTGGACAAGGCAAAGAAAAATGAACACCGACATAGACTTGCAAGACAAGGCCGGTATGAGAAGAGACAGACCTCTAGAAGAGAGTGAAAGGAACGCAGGAACAGCATGAAGAAAGTCAGGCGGCCTGCAAAAGCCCTGCAAAAAAAAAGTTGGTGCAGGCAATAAGTTAGCTGGAGAACAGACAACATTCTGCAGTGACTTCATCTGTGGTGATTGTGCAGATTTGTCATGAGAGGATTAATAAGCTAAGAACTCATATGTGAATAAAATAGTATAGTTAATGTGTATTCTAAATGGATTTATTTCATATAAGTCATTGGTACAGATGAACAGGTATACGATTGCTTTAGATATTCTGGGTTCAGTTTGTTCTCCTACGTTGTGTATCAGAATGCAGTTCTCCCTACCTCAGCACTTCATTTCAAAATATAAAAGAAAGCTCTGATTCTGTCAAGTTCACTACACATGAGTTCAGGGCTTATAGCCACAAAGTAGTTTAAGCTGCACTTGTCATTTTTTTCTGCCCTTAATGAAAAAAAAGTTACGTTGTGTTTTGCTTTTTCCCCAGAGGTTGTGTTTAATGTCACTGATATTCAAAAAGTTTTTCTTTCAAAAAAATGTGGAGACGGTTTCTAGTTTCTTCGATGGTATTGAAACATGTCTTTGAATAGATAGTGAGGAGTAATGATGAGACAAACATCATTTTTACAATAAAATATACATGTGACATGTCTAATATACTGGATAGGTGTACAGTATTTTAATATAGCGATTGATGAATGGAAAATAACTAAAACAATTCATTCCCAATATCATATTCTATAGATTGCTTTTGTTAACATTTTAAATTCACATTTTAGATTTCATTTTATTACAAAACAATATACATGGTGCTGGTCATATCATACCAATATAAAAATCAAATACAATAATAGAAATAATTGTTTTAAATAAAATCCTACATAAAGTTAAATTTTGTGATAAAGGAAATTTCTGATTGAAAACAGCGGAGCAAAGGGATTGTTTTCTCCACAAAAATGAAAAAAATAAAAGCACAAAGAGAGAATATGACATGATATATGGGGAATATTTTCAAGTCTATTTTTTCAGAAATAAAGAATAGTCAAACCCCACAGCAGATTAAAACAATAGATATAGTGAATGAATGTTCCGGACAGTGAAATAGTAATAGAAGTGATAACTGAGGTTTTTCATTGTCCACTCTCCCCAAACTATATTTCAAAGATAAGTAATAATAATTTAAAAATTAATATTGGTCTTATTTACAACAATTAAGGTACAAGACAGTGAATAAAGAATATTAAGTGAAATATGTCCCAAGAAAACTGACTGAGTTTAGACAGTGCTCTGTAGGCTCAAAAAATTACAGAGCATATATCTAGCAAGTTCAGAACTCAATGTAGTGGGAAATAAAATACAGAGATAGCAGCTATCTTAGGACTAATAGAAATAGAATAAACATGATATGAAACCCATCGAAGACATGGGAAACAGCATTGAGGAAATCACACAAAAGGGAGATGAGAAGAACAAAATTCTAAAACTGATGGTGGGAAAGATGGGAGAGAAGAAGACAGAATATCCTGCATATGAATAATTCATGCTCCTGGAATAACAAAAACAAAAATAACAAGGGAGAACAATTAAAATGGAAAAATATTCGCAAAGACACAAGAACAAACCTGAGAAGGAAGAACTAAAACTGCTGATGAAGAGGAAATATTCCAAGAGAACTTGTTTCAACAAAAGCATTCTCTAGTGAATTTATTCACACAAGAATGTGGGCATCAAACCCAAAGAAGAAGTCACGTGCTACGTGGTAGATGCAGCATTCGTTAACGGTCATGGACGAAGATCCAGCTTCTGGGAATTTGCAGGTTCAAGTTCCATTTCCTATTACTAGGTTGGCCACCATGAACAGTTTCTTCATCTGTCTGAACTCCTCTTTTCTAACATTTAAATGGATTTAACAAAATACCGACATAAAGACACCTTCTGTACAATACATTAGATGATGTGTAAAGGGATTTAACAGGATTCTTGGCAAAAAGTAAGCTTCACCAAGGTATTATACACAAAACTGCAAGAACTCTGAGAGCACAGCACTCATGCTTGTTCTGGGCTTCCTAGAAGCAAACAAACAGGTATTAGACAAAGTTCTTGCAGAACAATATGAAAATAAACGAACAAACTCAGAAATGATGGTATTAAAGGAGTAGTGGTATTAAGTCTACCAAAATAAGTTGAATTATTTTCAGCTGTAGGGCTCATGGTTACACAACATGTGGAAATATTATAAAAGTTGACGCTGTAATATTAATGATACAGCCATAGAAAATGAGAAGACAAAGTGCTAGAGTTCAGATTTTTTGCACTAAGGAGTTGCTAGATGCTGCTGAATCATACTAAAAATCAAAGGTACTGCAACCACTTCATATTTTTCTTGACACATTTTCTTAAATTTAAATAGATTTTAGAAACTATTCTCTTGTTATGAAGAAATATTTACTAGAAATTAACAGATATCCTTTACTTTGTGTCTGTTTTCCCTATGATAAATTTAAATAAAATTTACTGTAATATATTTTATTTTGAACTAATAAGTATTTCATCACATTTTCTAAAATACTCTTTGTTTATGGACTGTATATTATCTGCTATTTATCTCATATCTACATTTATATATACATATAGAAAGAGCGGGGTGTATTGTGGATAATGATTCTTTATGAGTGATGAAATTCGTAGTTGGCTTTCTTTACTAAAAATTTTCCTGATTTCTTTGAATGTGTCGTAAATAGCACATATCCTTTCTCTATATTATATTTATAAGATCTGTCCACAAGGTGTTGCCCATCATCCCATTACATGAATATACCATTTTTACATATACATTCTGTTATTGATGGACATTTGAGATTTCAGTTTTTTCCTTCCCTCTGGATAACATTGCATAAAAACAACCAGAAAAATCACAGTGGCTTCCAACAACAAATGTTTAGGTTACACTTATGGGTCTATAGGTTGGCTGGGATTTGGGCAATTTTGTTTTGGGCTCCCATGGATTAAGCCGGACCCAGGAGTCAGTTTAGTTCTGCTCTAGGGGACCAAGGCTGAAGGAACACCTGATATCTAGGGATCAGTGTTTCTGTTTGTTCCTTTTGCGTTTGTGTTCGTTTTTATCATGGAGGATAAGAGTTGAGGTGGACTGGTAGTTACTGAGTTTGCCTCTTACAAGCCTCAGCTTGGACGTGGTATACTATCATATGCTAATATGATATTAGTAAAGCAAATCATCTGGGCAAATTGAAAGTCAATGGAGAACAAACAGATACAAGATTTAGACTGCTAGGGAGCACTGGAATGTCACATTTTTAAAGGAAATGGTTAAGTAACTTCACTGTATAGATAAGTAGGGAAAAGTTAGAAACAAAAAAATATACTCTATTGCTGGGTTATCTCCAACCTTTGACCATGGCCTACTATGAATAATGTTACTGTGAGCATTCTTGTGCAGGTCTTTTGATACAAAACCTCAATGCCTTTCTGTTCAATATGTAAATAGGAGCTGAGTTGTTGCATACTTATTTACTCAGAGATTCACTATAATTTGTAATGTCACACAGTTTTCCAAAGAGGTTATACCAATTTATACCCACAATTAGAGTTGCTAATATTTTAAAAATATTTTTGCTTAATGCTCAGAAATGAGATTGGTCAATACTTTTCTTGTAGATAAATTTTTTTTTTAAATAAAGGTTATGCTGAGCTCATTAAAATAATGGAGAAGGTATTCTCTGGAAGTTTTTGTAATATTTGTCATATTTCCAATCACCTATCTTGTCTTATTACTCCATTAGATGGATAACGTGTGGACCTCTACCTGTTGTTTGTTTCTTTTGATTTTCAGTTTTAGGGTCCTTGTATGCCTGGTAATTGCTAAATGAACACTATATATTATTTATGAAAAGATCTAAATTATTGGCATTGTATTTTCTTCAGGGAGGATCTTGTTTCTCTATGGCTGGCAGTTAGAGAATGTTCAAGCATCTTGATTCTGTGAAAGACTGTCATGTTTCAAGAGTAGAAGTCAAGCTTTCTGAAAGCTAATGATTTCTAGTTTGCCTTTGACGCAAGGGTGTAGCCCTTGGGCATTTGCAACTCAGAGCCTGGGATATTTTCCTGAGGTCCTCCTCTTTGGTGGATATATATACATTGTGTCTTTTTAGAATTGTGAAATTCCTAAAATCTGTTGAGTTTTTTAGCATCTTAGCTACTGCTGCGGTTTTTACTCTTCTCGCCATGTGCACGCACAGCTCAGGAACTGGTGAAATCCTCAAAGGAAAGTGGCACACTAAGCTTCAGGTTCACGTTTCTCAGGTTCCCTCTTCTCGATCTTGGCCTCTTGATCCCGGATGCCATGCAAGCCAGAGCTGCTACTGAGGCTCCTGCAGCCAAGAGAGATGGCTATGAACTCTGAGCTAAGGCTTTCGGCTTGGCAGTCATGCCCAGTGCTGAAGGTGTGTGCGTGGCCTAAGAGGGAAAGCTTCAAAAGCGGGACCACCTTAACACATGTCTCTTCATTTTCTCTTCTCTCCGGTAGATTGGCTCAGAAAGGTTTGGTTGCCTTAGTTGCACTCCAATGACTTCAAACACCTCTTCCCCCCAGGGTCTTTACAGTTATTTTTAGCAGAAGAATTATTATTTTTTTACCATCTCTTCAGACAACTGTGAAAGTGGAAATTAGAGAATACATTGAAGTTTAAATTAAGAATATTTATATTGGAAAATATAAAGTCCCTGATACATGTGAAAAAAAAAAACCAAAAAAGGTAATTTAAATGAACACTTACAATGAAAAATAGTTATTAACTTATTATTTATTCTCTAAGGCAGAATAATACTATTTTACTTTTAGTTTCAATTATTTTTATTCTCACAACTTTATGATTCATTATAGGACTATGGGGGAATTGTGTATATAATATGTATGTATATATATGTATGTTATAATGCATTACGTCAAGATTTCAATATACTTAATTAAGACTAAATACTTGGCAGAGTTATCCACTGTGAAAAATATACTCTCCTTTCTAAGCTAATGATATTTTAAACATTTCAATTATCTCTTCTAACCTATTATAAGTATCTCCAGAATATATGTGGTTTCTAATGCAAAAAGAAGAGCTAATTTTTTTATATGCAATGTGATACATGCAAACAAAACTTTCATCTTTAAAATCTTTAAATAATCAATTACTTCACTACTACTATTTCAAATCCCTGCATAAATCACACAGAATGCATTGGACACTTTGAATATTTTTTGTTTTAACATGTTTTCTGTGAATAAGGAATTATTATATTCTATATACATGATGAGGTGTATATTGCAAATAATAGTAATTAATACAAATTATTCCCATTCATTGCTCATTCTGTGGCATCTGCTATGAAAACTCCTTTACACAAATGATAGAATTTTGTTCCCCACTTTTCAATTCTGAAAAAGTGCAAACCTAGCAAGCCTTCTTGTCTTCTGAATCCCATTCTCCACTATGATGAGCTAGGACTCATTGGAGAAATGGTTGATTTCAAAGCTGATGTTCTGAAGGAAAAAAAGTAAAAGCCTGAAACAACTTGTGCCAGAAAGAACTGTAGTGTTTAAAAATATGATTTGATTTTATTTGCAGATCAACTCTATAAAACTAATTATTCCCCTTAATGAAACTGAGGCTCAAGTGCCTTCCCTAATGACTGATTTAATCCCTGGTCTGATTTAAAATCTTGCTTTTTTTCCCTCCATCCATTTACTCATCCATTTATTCGATGAAATGTATTGAGTATTTTCTGTGTGCCAGGAATGACATTATACTTTGAAAGTGTAGAAGGCTAGGCTACTCTAGAGATATTCAGAGGCAATTTGTTCATTTTGGAATTTCTTATAATACGTTACTGTGGAGACTTCCGTGTTTGGACAAGACACAAGCCATCCATAACATCGGTTAGTGCGATATTTGCTGGAATGTTATAGGGCTATTTTAGCTTGAGTTTTTATTGTCTAGGAGGGCATTCTACTAGAGAATACATGCTTTATCAAGCAATTCTGATATATCTGATGTGGGTACCAAATCAAGACGCTTATTGGCCCCGCCCCCTCAGCCTCGCCGCGAAGCCGGGGGGCGGGGCCGCGGCCCGGGGGCGGGGCCAGAGTTCCGGCTCCGGCCCCGGACCGGTTGGCGCCAAACTGCTGCTCGCCTGCCTTGTGCGGTGTGATCGTCCTGCCCTTTGGCGACCCAAGTTCCCGCGCCCACCCAGGCTCCGAACCTGAGGCACCTGAGTGTCCTGCCCTGGTCACCTCCAGGTAGGATAATTAAAATAAACAGAGAAACAAAAAATCACCACAAAACTAGGGATATTGGGACTGTCTTAGCTTTTTATTTTTTTTTATTTTAATTTTTTATTTTTTTTTAGAAACATATGTTAGATGTGCCTTAGTGGCTTATGGTACCTAATTAGTAAGGACTTTGATTAATTGATGATTTTAAAATATGTTGTTCAGTTGCCAAAAGACTTGATGAATTCTGTTGGAGGTTAAAAGGTGTGCTTATATCTATTTAGAATAAGAGATAAACTGCCAAGTCTTTAAGAATTAGTATATATTCTAGCAACAGTAGGAATACATTAATTAAACATTTAAAAATATAATTTAGGCTCCATCCAAAATAATTTTAGTCTCCACCAGAAACGATTCCAGTTATATCCTGTTATGAGCATTTAAAGATGTTAAGTATGAATCACTAAAATTGTATCATTATTTTATATTTAAATTTTATAGTGCCAACTCAACATTGATGAAGAATTAAGTCTAATAAACGTAAAAATCTTCACAGTTTCACTTTTGAGAGATAGTTAATTCTCTCCATGTGGTTTATACCTTCTGAGAATTTCTGTGACTTAGGCTTTCCTGATCTTACACTTACCCTAAACAGGACTGGGCATTGATTCATCCATTTATACTATAGGCTCTAAATCCCAGACCATAGTGAACTGTATCAGAAATGGACATTGATCCAGGTCAGGACAATCAGATTCTTTTTGTCAGAATTTGAAATTGGGAAAAATAATTCATTTTAATCATTTTTATTTACTTGAGGACTTAGAATTCTGGAATGGTGAAGTTGTCATGTTTTCAATAGGAATTTTAAAGATGTAAAAATTCAGTTACAGAGAGGGCGGAATGAATTAGAGACACAAAAAAGAAAAGATGTGAGTCCATGTAAGTTAAACATAAGCAAGTCAGACAAAAGAATTGTCTCTCAAATTCCTGAAAATTCCCCTGTTCCTAGGCGCCAACCCATAAGAATCCTGGTGGCATTTCTTGGTCTTTGGTCCCCTAAGATACTCTTGATCCCCTGTGCTCTATTTCATTTCTGCTTCTGCTCTTTAAGAATGATTTGCTGTTACTTGGAACAAAGCATCTTAACTATCAGAGACTAGTAAAGGATATGGGAGAAATTGTTACCTAATAAAGCATCCTAAAACTAATTAGTGTATTATTAACATACATAATAATGGATTAAAAATAGCTGTAGATAATTTGTATTTGAATCAAATTATGTTGTTTGAAGTCAAATATTAAACTTTTACTAAATTTCAAAATCATTTAAGTAATTTTGATCACATCAACTCTTATCAGTTACAGATAACATTTTCTAAGTAAATTTATCCAGATGAATTCCTAATGCAGTGATAGATTTATAATGAAAATCTGTATTCAAGTAAGTAAAATTATGAAAGAAATTTCAGAGGTACAAACAAATTTGCCAAGTATCATAGAAGATGCACTTTAATTTCTCTGTAAAATCAATAAACTCCAATTAAACAGCAAGATGAATTAGATAACTTCCAGGATATTAAAGTAAAATGGAATATATATTTAGAAGGGAACAATGCATATTAATCCTCATGGAAAACATTATAATGACTAAATGAAGTGTATGATTTGTACATTTCCTTTTAACATTTTGAATAAGCTTCTGTCCACTTTTCTTTTTTTAATAAAATCATTGCTTGAACAATTTCTTCAGACTTTGGCTGTTTCTCAAACCCTCCATTTTAATTAGAGTTCTATAACTGTTAATGCTATATCCTAATTAAGAAATCCATTAAGTCTCTATAATAGTTGCTTTAGAGATAATATTAAATTTACTGGAGTTTTAAATAATAAATTCATGTGATGGGATTTTAATGTGCAATAAAGAAGTTATTAATATTTGAAAGAAGCAGTCATTGCTTCTGTGTTCAATCAATACTAAGTTTTTGTCATATACTTAGTTATCAATTTTATCATTTCTAGTATTTCATGAATACTCTTAAGTGTTCATGGAAAGGGATATCTTATTTAAGTGAACTTCTTGGCTGAACTATTTATACTCATTTATCACACACACAAAAAAATACCTGATACGGATTATTCCTACCTCTTTGTGGAGCATGACCTACTATGACTTTTACTCTGTCAGTATTTTTCATTCCTGATCCCCCAAATGCAAAATTTGTATACTGTATAGTTTATACTTACAAAGAAGATGATATGTAAAAGAAGCTGGGGGAATTTGTGAATCATAAACTATCTTGACAATCTAGGGAGCTAAATGTAAGCCCTGGGAATCTTGCAAATTGCCACAAACTCTTCGTGGGCATCTGTTTCTTCATCTGTAAAATAAAGAGCCCCCAGCAGACTGAGCTACATTGTATCCACTTTAAAAAATTAAATCATATAGTTGAGTAAAGTTTTTAGGCTGTTACAAAAGGCACATATAATCAATTTAGTTGTGCTCTGAAATAGTTTTTATAAGTCATCATCACACACACTTTTTTTGACATTAAAATGTCCCTCTCATGGTATCATCTGGGGAAGGATGGCATGATATCAACATGACTTGGTACTGGTGATGTTAACCTTGACCGTATGCAGAAGCTGGTGTCAGGTTTCTGTGTGCCATTTCTTCCCGTTTTTGTACTCTGGTTATTAGAAGTGAGTAACTAAATCCACTCCTTGCCAAAAGGAAGTAACATTGAGCTCCACCCCCTGGAGGGAGTATCAAAGAATTTCTAGATATTTTTAAACCACCACAATGTTTAGTAAATGTTTTGGGGGTGATACTTGAAGGCTATGCCAATATGCTGTTTATCCTTCAAGTTTTGCCCACCTATATTAGCGCATACCTGTAGATGTTTCCTGTAGAAATTCTTATTGTTACTCTAATGATAATTTTCTGTTTCTTCATTTCTTCTAAATTTATTGTTTGGAATTCTTTAAGGAAAATCTGTGCCTTCTCCTGCATTTATTTATCTACTAAATTATTTATTTATCTATATGGGCTTATAGATATGTATTTTATTCTTTGGGTTATAGTCCAGTGCTATTATTGTTTACATCATTGATCAAATTATTCCAGATTTAGCTACTAGAGAGTTTTCCACTTGGCTCCTGTGTCCCTTCGATGTGGTCCTGTCCCTTTTACTTTGCTGTCATGACACCATGCCACAGGCTCATCTGCTATTTCTCCTCCTCAGCCTTAGAATCAGCCATTTCTCCAGCAATCCCAGGTTCCTTTTCTTAAAGAATTGGGTTTGGACATTGAGATAAGTATGCTAGGTGCGCTCACTGCTGCTGGACTGGTGCTGTTTCTAGGCCTTCTTGGTACAACGAGCCAAGAAATACATGTACGCATATTACCCCACATCTACATGCTTGGTTATAATTAATTCCTTCTCCTTCTGTCTGTCTGTATCTATAGGAAAGGAAACATAAGTTCCCACTGATAATTCCAAGCTTAATCCAGCACCATAGGGTTCATGAACCTGCATTTATCTAGCTTTCTTTAATGCTTCTAACTTCTTTCTTGGGCAGAGAAAAACAGGGCTCCTAGGGTCAACAATTTAGTCCTTCAGCTCCAATATTCATGTAAAGTAGTTGCAGAATTGTTAATCCCTACACCTGTAGAAACAAATTAACCAATTAAAGTATAGTCTCTGTTCTTCTGTTCTTAATTGTACAGTATTCAAAATGTTCTTTTTCAAAGTTGGCTTAAATTATCCCCCTTTTTCCTCTTTCCCCCTCTCCTTTGGTGCACCGACGCCATACATTTGTAACACAGCTAGATTCAGTTGTCACAGTCTGCATTTCTTCCTGGGGTCTTCTGATATCCAGATTGATTTTTTAAAAAAATTTGTATAAGTGAATTTCACTCTTTATAATGTACAGGCTCTATGGGTTTAACAAATGCATAGAGATTATTATTTTCTGTATCATTGTAGCTCTCCTTGAAAATCAGCTGGAGCAAAGGAGAAGCATTGTGGGCAAAACTGATAGCAACGAGAATAGTTTTAAAGTTATTTCTGTAGTCTGGGAGAAATGATGGCGATTTTAAAAAGATGAATTATTTCTGGATTTCCAGTGTGATTAATATTATATTCTCTTCCAGACAATCACAGTGTTCTTATTTTTATGAGGTAGATTTAAAAAAAAACTCAATATAAAAGAGGTTTAGTTTTCTAGTTTGAATGTAAAAAAAAAATCTTAAAGTAATATACTAGATACAACCTCACATTTCCTCTTTCTTATGTGGTAAGATTTGTATTTGAAAGTGGAGCTAATGTGCTTCATTGATAAACTACTACGTGGGGGACTTGACATAGAGATAATTTAAGAATAACTCCAAGGTTTTTATCTTCAGTAAATGGTGGCATCATTTAAAAGAGCTAGTGAATACCTTTACAAATTGGGTGAACACATTTTGTTTTCTAAAACAACAAAAACAAAAACAAAGCCAAAAATTATATAGATTTAATGAATGATGCAAAATTTAAATGCTAAAGGTTTATTCTAACTAGATATAAAAAAAGAAAAACATTGTGGCTAATTTTGTCTTCTCCAGAAGTTTCTGCTGTCTTCTAAATGTACAGTGTAGGAGAATGAGCTTGCATAGGGTGTATTTCCATTAATACATTTGTATCAGTGGAAGATTCTCTGACACGCATTTTTTACAAATCTTGCTCTTGTAAGTCTTATAAAATAGAAGTAATTTGTTAATTCTGTCCCTTTATCAGAGACTTTAAAAGGTACCAGTATGGTAATTTTGAAAATACGAGATTTTCTTAACATTCTTTCCTCCAAAGACTACACAAATATTATCCTGATTTAAACCAAGACTGAATCTGAGATGCTTGAGTTAGTAATTTCTCCTTTCAAGTAATAACCACAAAGCCATCAGACATAAATGGAATATCAGAGGTCTGTTTGCTGGTATCTACCGTTCCCAGGTCCCTCTAGTATGCTACTGCCTATATTTTCATTCACTTATCATCTATAACTATTTATCTTGCACACCTGATAGCAAACTTCAAAATGAGAAATGAAAAGTCATATTTCAGCGTGTCTTGTTCTTTTCATTATCCAGTTTAATTTCTGTTACTGTTCACTTTGATTACATATAAAGGTTTGCAAAGTTTTTCTTCATTCGGTCCTTTATTGAAATAGCTAGTTTTAATCTAACCAGGAGAAAAGCTCTAAAGGGGCTTATTCTCTTAAAAAAATATTAAAAACATGTTTAAAAATAAATTAACAAGTCTCTGATTTTACTAAGCTTTTGAACTGTTTAAGCTGCTTGATTTTCATTTAAAAAAAAAAAAGTATTTGGCTGTTCAACAAGGTGAGTTCTATCAGCCAGTAAGGGCTAAACAGGAGAGACGGAGAGAATTTAACATATAAGTGAGTATGTTTTTAACATTTTTATGAGGACTGAGGGAATGGCTTGATGTTAGGACTTCAAATGAATAGCTAAAGATTATCACTCTGTTTATGTAACTGAAGTCTGCACAGATCCTTTAGAAATAAAAACCATGTGAGAATCTACATTCATGATAAACCTTTATCTCTAGATCAGTGTGGAGATCACTTGTCATCATTATCAGGCAATGGAGTAAAGTTTAGAAAGAAAAATGAATTGTTCCAAACTGGAGAATCATGCCATAGTATATGGGATGGAAAAAAACAGGAAAGTATATGACATAAAAAAGTATAAGGAAAAAAAGCATATGAGATAAATATATAATTTGTATTCTATTATATAAACGGTGTTCAAAATGTTGCTTTGAAGGGGAAAAAAAAAATCCCTCCTGCTAATTCAGTACAACAGAGAGATATATTCCTGAAAAATAGGTAATAACTTTTGCCAATAATTGGATTAAAATACAGCACCTTTGACAGAAAAACTAAAGGTAAGTTGAGGGTATCTAGTATAACTACTCTTACAAATTACTTACATTCAAACTAGAAAATGATACCTGTTTTATTTATTATTTAAAAAAATCTATCTCATAAAATTAAACCATTATAAATTTAAAGGTCATGGGGTTATAATGCACAGCATGGTGACTATAGTTAATAATACTGTATTGAGGGACGCCTGGGTGGCTCAGTCGGTTAGGCTTCTGCCTTCAGCTCAGGTCATGATCCCAGGGTTGGGGATCCAGTCCAAGTCGGGCTCCTAGCTCAGCAGGGAGCCTGCTTCTCCCTCTACCTCGCCTGCTGCTCCCTCTGCTTGTGCTCTCTCTCTCTGACAAATAAATAAATAAAATCTTTAAAAAATAATATTGTATTGAATATTTGAAAGTTGCTAAGAAAGTAGATCTTGAAAATCCTCATTACAAGAAAAAAAACATTTTGTACTATGTATGGGAAGGATGTTAACTAGACTTAGTGTGGCGATTGTTTCACAATATATACAAATACTGAATCACTGTATTTTATACCAGAAACTAATAGAATGCTATAAGTCAATTATATCTCATTAAAAAAATTATAATTGTCTGGAAGAGAATATAATTTTAATTGTATTGAAAATCCAGAAATAAGTTAACAAAATAAGGTCTCAAATAAATTATTGGATTATGAATAAATGCTTATAGTGGTAGGCAATTTATCTTTTTTTCCTCCTGTTTTAATCTAGTCACAAAAATATTTTTCAGAAAAAAGAATATATGATACATTTAGGTATAAAACTATTATTTTATATTTCTAGTCCATGTTTAACTGACTAAAATTTTATAGCTAAATTTTTTCTATGTAATTTAAAAACAAAATGACTTCATGAGTCGGTATCTTCCTAATGTTAAAATTTATGTCATATTATTATTAATTATAATTTTTCAAATACAGCATTTAATCTTAAGCTTTTGAGTTATACTTTCAATCAGTGATGTTTAGGCAGTCTTTTAGTTTTGCATGAACTGGTTTTCATTTATTGCTCATAATGCCACATGACTGTGTCAACATTCTTCACATTGATGAACTTCTTAAATTTGTAACAAAAAACTTTGATGTAGATATCATATTTAAAAATTGACATGTTTAAAAGTTAAGGTGATTAAGTATTTATATCTAGAGATAAGGCAGACGTTGAATACTTATTAAACCAGAACAGCAATACAAACTTAAGTCAGGGGGTTCGTGGGTGGCTCAGTCGGTTAAGCATCTGCCTTTGGTTCAGGTCAAGATTCAGGGGTCCTGGGATCAAGCCCCTTGTCAGCTCCCTGCTCAGGGGGAGCCTGCTTCTCCTATTTCCTCTGCCCCTCCCCCTGCTCATGCCCTTTCTCTTTCTCAAATAAATAAAATCTGAAAAAACAACCACTTAAATCAGATATAGTGCATTCTCAGCTAAATCACTACTCCTTCAAAGGAAAACCAGTTAGTGTATCTAGTGTATCTATGAAGGATTTAGAGCAAAACAGAGAGCATGATGTTTTTCAGGCCAGCAGTGGCAAGTCTAGGCTGGCGGCAGGTGTCTCAGTAACCCTCCCTCATTTCAACTTCTTAGCTGTAGGAGCTCCTCTATTTGCACTGAAGCTAGTTTGCAATTCAAGCCATTTCAACATTTGGAGACTCTAAAACCTTTTGTACAGCACATATTTTTTAAAGGATTATGCAAAGATAGCAAAATAAAAAAATAAGAAAAATAAAAAAATAAGAAATAAAAAATAAAAAAATAAGAAAACCCTGGGATGATAAGAATGGAGTGCAATTAAAAATGCAATTGAGAGTTCGGGGGAGCAGTGCCTAAGTCACCTGAAGAGTTCTAAGAAGATGGGACAAAGCAGGGCACACATGTGCTAAAATCTCGACTCCTGAGCAGAAAGCTTGCAAAAGGACAAGTAGTTAAGATAAAAGATGTCTTTGTGGGGCAAAGAAACAGAAATAAATCAGCATACGGTATTTAAGAGGTAATCGCCGCTCAAATATAAGATAGTCACAGAGGGTTAGATATTACCCAGTCTCAGTGTATTGAAAAGTATTAAATACTGCAGTAATGAAATCAGGTTTGTGTTTAAGTATAGCAGTTAATAAATTAACTTCTTGTAACTAATATTTGTTGAGGGACTACAATATGCAAGGCACTATAAAGTTGTATTTTCAAGTAAAGGGAAAAGCACCAAAGGATAGTGCAACGTGGCACATTCTTCCTCCAAATATGCCACTTTGTCATGAGCATTATATTGAGCTAAAGACACTTTAAAAACAGCAGATACAATAAGGACATTCTAACGACCCCCTTTTCTTCCTGAAAACTGCTAGGTGAAAGATGCCCTCTCTGTTTGAGGGGGGAAAAAAAAGAAAAAAAAAAAAAAAAAGAAGAAGAAGAAGAAGGAAAGTAAGTCTTTGACAGGGAGTTGAAACTAAGAAAATTCTGTACAAAAGACTTTGTGAAAATATTTCTTAATCTTCTTTAGCCTCCCATATATTTCAGTTACTTTCCCACACATGCTTCTTTTTGTTCAACCAGTATAAGAGCCAGTTTTGCTGCTTCTTGGGGTCTTCATTCTTAATGGGGGCTCTCACTTCTGTAGAACTTAAATACATTTGCATGCCTTTCTCCTGTTTATCTGTTTTCTATCAGTTTAATTCTCAGGCTAGGCTGAAAAACTCTTAAGAGGGTGGAGGGAAATTTTTGCCTCCCCTACAAAAGAATATGCTTAGGATTAATATAATGGTTACTAACATATTGGTGACCTTTGTAATTTAATGCCTATCTAATATCTGCATAAATCTGCTAAACAAGTTTTATTAAAACTTTTGATAGTGTAAAAATATACAATCATTTTCAAACAATCCTAGGTCACATTTGGCCATAGAATAGATTTTATCGCACCCAAATAGGAAAGGAGAAGCTTGTTTGTTTGCTTTCTGTCTTTTGCTAATTTGGTTACTCTGTCTATGGGGTTCTGCTCCAGATTCAAAATATTTTTAAGTTGTTTCCTGCCTAATGACTCATCTCTCTTTTATACCTGAAAGAAACATGCATTTTCCAGTGTAAGAAATATTGCAAAGTGAAAAAAAAAATACTTAACATCTCTTCACTCTTCACCTACTTATTCAACATTTATATAAATGCCAGGCTTGGTGCTTCACACTCTGGGTAATTTATTGAACAGGACAAACAGGATACCTGCTGTAATAGAATTATACTTTAGTATAGGAAACAAAATAATCAACAAATGACTCAAATAAGATAGATTATTTAAGTGCTATGAAGGAAATGCTGTGATACAGAAAAGCAAAGAGGATGACCTCCAGGAAGGATAACATTTCAGCTGAGACCCTCAGGATGCTAGGCCCAGGAATGCCAGGTAGGAGGGCGAATAGTAAATAATGAATGCAACAGCTTTGCAATAGGGGGAATGTGGCATGTTTGTTCTTGTCATTGCTAAAAGCTATTGTGATCACAGTAAGAGAGTGAATGAGTTAGGGAGTTCTCAGAGATGAAGTCAGCAAAGTGGGCTAGTAAGGATTTATAGGTCCTGGGAAAGGGCTTCAAATACTTTCTAAGCATAATGAAAAATCATTGACTTGAAGCTGGAAATAGCATCATTTCATTTGTAAAAAAGATGTCTCTATCTGCTAAGTGGCGAGGCTGGAGAAAGAAAGGAGGGAAGCCAGATAGGAAGCCAGTGCTCTCACCTAAACAAGTAGTGATACTGACTTCACTAACATTGTGGGGAGAGAAAAATGAAGGCGCATCAGGCATACAATTTGGAGGTGACTTGAACAAAATTTGAGGATTGATAGAACTTGAGTGTCTATGGATTTAAGGATGAGTTTTTAGTCCGATTAAACTGATTTTGAAGACAAATTCTTCTTTTTCATTGTATAATTAATTTTACTAAATCCACACTGTAGGTTTCTCTGGGAAGGACAGCACCAAACAGCATAAGGGAAGGATTTCACATTCACCACCATTTATTAATAAACACAAAAGACCAGTGATAACCAAAACCACTTTAGTTACCAGTTGGAATCAGAGCAAAATATATCCTCCAAGGAATTCAAATGATTCGGTTGGCTGTAGTACTAAATGAACGAATCAGAAAAAGTTAACAAGAGTTAAAGATAATTTCCTTGCCTGAAATAACAATAACCTATCAGCAAGAAAGTAAAGGGAAGACAAACCTTATTGATACCCCATAAAACTTCAAAATGGACCATGTGAGCCAGCCATGGAGAAGTGGGAATCTCTTTTCTGGGAACCTCATTCCCATTGCAGAGCAGCATATTACAGTGATTCATGGAAGTCTTTTCAGTTTTAGACTGAAAATAATATTTTTAATAATAGCAGGGGATCCATTCAATTCAAAGAAGAACCCCGTTTTTCTCCCAAGTATATTCTCTGACCTTTGTTTTCTTATTTTCTTCTAATTCTGTCTGAATTAATTTTTCTCTTTTCCCCAGATTTGCTTTTCCCTAGATTTTAACTTTTAGCTTTTTGAGTGAAATGATTAGTACATTTTGATTTAAGTGATGGAATTACAAGGCAATGTGCTATCCTGCAAGTATAGATTTGGTCAATTCACACAGATTTTTCTGTGTACTTTTCTCATGATTGGTATTTTCCAAATATCTTGTTTAAGCCACTTTTATTGGGCGCCTGGGTGACTCAGTCGGTTAAGCATCAGGTCATAATTTTGGGATCCTAGGATTGAGCCTTGCCTCGGGCTCGCTGCTTGGGGGGAGCCTGCTTCTCCCTCCTACTCTCCCTCTGTGCTCTCTTTCCCTCTCTCAAATAAATAAATAAAAATCTTAAAAAAAAAACCCACTTTTATTTTCCCACTGAATCAAAAGCTATCTCTGAGAATGTTTTTCTAAATATTTGTGAAAAGGTATTTTTATTTGTTCATTTTATGTAAATATTGGTAACATTTCTTTTTATTTTTTTGTATTTTGATTTTTTTCAATATTGTCTGTTTCCTTAGATGAGTTTTACTCTGAAAAATTTGAAGCTGTACAATTGCTTTGATACTACTTCAATTCTTTAAATATTCTAGAATCTCAAGTTGTTGATATTGGAAATGATAAGCCATCATTTCAAAGTGGTACAATTATACATTTTTCTACTTCCTCTGTCATTTGCTCCTACTCTCAGTCTTGCTGGTATACTCTTGATTTTTCTTCCCAGTGTAAGAGAGAGAAAGGTTTAGTGTGATTATTATTACACAGCTTATCATTTAAGAAAAAACAGAATTGCCTTCTGAGTTTTACTGATACTTTCAAATCTAATAGCAATATCTTCAAGTAAGATTAAAATCATAAGTACAGAATATTTAGACAAATACCAATAATGAGATCATGGTTTATGGCAAAAGACAGCTTATTTTTAAAATTTTACTTTCCAGACACCTGGGTGTCTCAGTTGGTTAAGCATGTGCCTTCGGTTCAGGTTATGATCCCAGGTCCTGAGATCTGAGTCCGAGTCTGGCTCCTTGCTCCCTGCCTGTGGCAACCCCTGCTTGGGTTCTCTCTTTTTCTCTCTCTGGTAAATGAATAAATAAAATCTTTAAAAGCATTTTTAGTTTCTACATCCATATTATTCGATGATAGGAAAACTAGAAGTTCTATCAAATAGTTTTTTAACACTCAATTAGATAATTGGTTTATATCTTCAGAAATGAATAAAATAGAAGACACGATAATAGTAGTATTTAAATCCTCCCCTTATGCCATAAGAGGGATTGCTGGATCATGTGGCAGTTCAAGTTTTAAACTTGTGAGGAACCTTCTCACTGTTTTCCAAAGCAGCTGCACAATTTTACAATTCCATCAAGACTGTGCAAGTGTTCCCTTTTCTCTACATTCTTGCCAACATTTGTTATCTTTTGTCTTTTTGACAATAATCCTAACAGGCGTGAGGTGATATCTTGTGGTTTTAATCTGCATTTCCTTGATGATTAGTGATGTTGAGGGCTGTGAGAGTTTCCACTATTTCATTGTGATTACAACCCAAAGAAATATTTTTTTTACAGAAATATCAGGTCTATTCTGTAGTTCTGTAGTTAAACCAATGAATATAGCTGATAAGCTATGTTCTCTACTTTTAATCAATTTTGGGTAAATTAATGAAACATCGGGAGATCTGCTGAAGTGATAAAGGGATTAATTAGTTCATGGACAGAAAGTCACTTTTTTAATGCTTTAAAGCAGCTGCCTATGCAGAGCTTGGAAAATGATCATCAGTATAATTGAAACAATTTCACTAAGAAACATATGCTTAAATTCTAGAAAATGTAAATTCATTAACTGACGTAATGGGAAGTATGCAGATAATTTCACAACTAAAATAATAAGGCTATGCATAGCAAACTACAAAATGACAGTAATTAAAATAGAATATCTAATAACTGAATAAAAGCATTTTGTCAACAGTTTTTAAACAATCAAAATTAATGTCTACAGCATTTAAAACACTGTTTCCTTCATTTTATAAAGCCAAAATTAACAATCTTTGTAAAATTATGAGTTTTTACAGTCCTTATAGCATCCACAGAACTTTAATTGGAAAATACATGAAACACTTTCGGGGAAAAAATAAAAGAATAATTTATTTCTGGAAGACAATGCAATTAGAACTATTTAACATCACAATATTTGGAGGGAATATAATTAGATGCCCTGTACTTACCGCTTGATAATCACAATTATTATATAACATAAATGATTCTCATTTTATCTACATATGTGCTCATATTTTTAATATATACATATAACTATTATATGTATATAATGGATCATAACTTATATCATTATTTCTCTTAATGAATATATCATATTTGAAATATGATATGATAGGTTGAATGTCTCCCCTACCCCAAGGCATGCATATCCTAATCCCTAGACTTGTGAATTTGTTACTTTATAAGGGAAAAGGACTTTGCAGATGTGATTAAGATAAGGATCTTGAGATGGGGAGATAAACCATATTATCCAGGTGGGTACCATGTAATCATAAGTGGCCTTGTAAGAATGAGGCAGTTGAGTTAGAGGCAGAGAAAGAAGACAGTGTGTTGGTGGAAGGAAGGAGAGGGAGCAAAGGTGACCTGATGCATGGCCACAAGCAAGGGATGAGGACAGCCTCTAGAAGTTGTCCAAGCAAGGAAGTGGATTGACCCCTCCAGAAGGATCTAGCCCTGTTTTCATCTTTACTTCAGCTCAGACTTCAAATTCTGGCTTCTAGAATGGTAAGATAATGAACTTACGTTTTTTAAGCCACTAAGTTTGTGTTCATTTGTTATAGCAGCAATAGGAAACCAGTACAGATTTGGGATTAGTATAAGTAGTACTAGCACAAGAATGGGAATTTAATGTAACAAACATGTAAAAATGTGGGAGTGACTTTGGAATTGGGTAATGAGTAAAGGTAGGATGAATTTTGAGAAGGGTTGGTAGAAATACGGATGTTACAGGCACTATTAATTAGGAATTAGAAGGAAATCAGGAACATGTGATTAGATATGTGGGCAAAGTGGGTTATCATTATACAGTGGTCAGAAAGCTTGGTTGATTTGAGTCCTAAAGCTGTATAAAAAGCAGAATTTGTAAGTGATGTACTTGGATATTTTGCTGAGACTTCTCAGCAGTGTTGAAGGTATTTTGTATTGCCATTTATAGTAAAATGCAGGAGGAAAAGAGATAAATTGAAGGAAGTTCTGTTAAACAAAAGTAATCAGGGCTTCATTTGGGAAATTTTCAACCTATCCAGATTGCAAAAGAACTAAAATTACGAGATTCACTGTAAGGAAAGAATTCTCTTCAGAGAAAGCTGTGGGTGTGCCTGGACAACCTTTCCCTTTGTTTCAGAAGAAACAAAGATGCACGTTATTTAGTCACATAGAAGATTCTTTGAAGATATTAGTCATGTGACTCATGGATCCACTCAGCTATTTTAGTGGAAACCAAAAATAAGGTTGAAATTATCTAAGAAAGACCTGTGCAAAAGTCTGTTGTCTAATGGAGTGAATCCTCTAGACATACACAGGAGATCCACAAGATTCCTGAAAACATAGTATCAGCAGAAATGCCATTGGCTTGGACCAAAGGTGACAAAGAGAGGACAAATGACAAAAGGCTGTGGGAGTCCCAAAATTCTGCTGGCAGGAGACAGATTGATAAAACCACTCAGCTCCAAACAGATACTACCCTTCATGAAAAAGAAGCCTGACTCATCAGCTAGAACTCAGAGTCCAGGCAGAGAGCTGAGGGATCAGAGGGTGGAGAATAAAGCCAAACAGACTATTCCCAGTCCTTGAAACTTAATGGAGTATGTACTGTTAAATTTTGAATTTGGAACTGGTGACGCTTTTTTCCTTTCATTTTCTTTCTTTTGAAAGGAACTATAACTGGTGTCCTACCACTCTTGCATTTTTGGGAGTAGATCTGTTGACTTTTAGTTTCCCGGGTATACATTTGGCAAGGAATTTTGACCAGCATGAATCACACCCAGAATCTCACCCATATTTGATTTAGAGATGAAATTTGGAACTTTTGAGCTGATAATACTTATATGAAATTTGGAATTGAATTATTCTGTAATTGGTTTAGACTTCTGGGGACCTTGGGGTGAATGTATTTTGCATATGAGATGAATGTGGTTATTTAAGGGCAAATGAGCACACAGCGATAGGCTGCGTAATGCCTTTCCAAAGACGTTTACACCTAAACCCTGAGACCTGTGAATATGTTACCTTACATTGCAAAAGGGACTTGTAGATATGATTCAATTAATGCTGTGGATGTGGGGAGATTATCCTGGATTCTATTTACTGAACATGGTGAGTAACAGACTTTCTTAACATATTCTTATGTCCTAGTAAATTGTTAACATTATCTTATTTAAATTACAGTTTAAGATGGATTTCATCATCCATAGAGAGGAAGATAAGAGCTCTCAATTACACATAGGTCTGTACAAGAGATCAAGTTTAGAAGGGTTGTTATATTTCTATAAATCAATGAGTTCACATAGTATTAAAGAAAAAACTGGAGAATTGGAAAATAAAAAGGCCAGATATAAACTTTAGAGAATATGAATATTAAGTAAACACTGGGGAGTAAGGATAAAATCCAAAAGTGACTGAGTTACTGAAACAATTGGTAGGATGAAAAAATAGTGTTGTTTAAAAAATTCAAGAAAGGATAAAGTTTTAAAGGAATTGCCATTTAAAGTAACAAATATATGGATAATAATTCTTTGAATTTGACAATTAGAAATTATTGATCCCATTTTTCAAGAGATATGTATTAAACTTGCCATGAGATGTCTAACTATAACAGTGGAAAAAGATTTGTATTAATTTGTATATATAAAGTCTCAGAGATTACTTGCCCCATCTAATATTTTATATTTCCAAATAGTGTAATTTTGTCTAAAGAAATTACATAATGAAGTCTAGAGAAAAAGACGATCTTAAAAACAAGTTGCAAAATAAAACAGATAATGTATAATAATGTTCTCTTTTGCCCTGATTTGCTCTTTTGTGTTATTTATTTTCTGACCAATATGTGATTGACTTCTAATCTGTTTCTAGGAAAAGGAAGAGGGACGGTCTAACACTGTAACTCTGTAACATTTCACAGCATTTGCATAAAATATCTTGAGTCCGCAGATGATTTATTTGACAAAATTTATTGAGCTGCTACTAAGCAAAGAATAGTTAACAGGAAATACCATATTGAACCTTTAGAAAGCTTTCTTAAGATGACAGATGTTAATTGTGGAGGTTCATCAAATAAATATAAAATTACCACCCAAATAACTTGCAATAAAATAAGCATCTAAGTTACCGCAAGACCATTTGATGTATCGTTCCTTTTCTCATTAACAAAGCTACAAGAGCTAGGAGGTAGAGAAAAGAGTACTTTAGAATGCATCTAATTTATAGATATGGTCATGTGTCATTTGAGAAGAGGGTATTATGTTCTTTCGTTAAAACATACTCAAAATATTTTGTCAAACATAAATCTTTGCATTAATTGTTTGATTTAATTTCAGTACATAAGTAATATTTCCTTATAAAAATCTTCCATTTATCCCCTGAAATTTTCTGAAACGCATACATACTTTTATAATCGAATGTAATGGGAAGATAAATTCATCATCTATAATTTTGCAATATAAACAATTGAGGATTGCCTTTTAAAACTCAAAAAAATCTGTATTGTTATCTGAAATATAAGTATCGTTACTGTAACAAACCGCAGTAATACCTAGAAATGATTCCCATTTGCCAATCACTGTTCTTTACACATCTTTAGTAATATAATTAAGTAATTAAGACAAAGGGTTTTTGTTTTGTTTTTTTGTTTTTTTGTTTTTTTATGTTAGAGCCCACATCAAGGTATCATGAAATGGACTCACCAGTCCTTTCTTGAGAATCATTTCTGGAAATACTAAGCAACAATATAAATCCTTGAAAACTGGAATCAAGCATATATGGAACCTTATTTAAATGTTCTTATGGAAAGGCAGTTGTATTGGAATAATGATGCTTTCTTGTCATTGAAAAGGGCAAGAAATTTTAACTGACATTTTAAAATGATACCGTAATGAAGTATCTCATTTTTAAAAACAGCTATAGTGATATTCTTTAGAGAGTGTTTTAGTTACCTCTGATTTTCCACAGCTAAGAAATGAAAATCACTGAAGCATATGAACCATTTTTAAGTTAACTTTTAAGGTAAATAAACAAATCATTTAAAAAATACGATCATCAGGTTACAGAAGAATCATGCAAACTTTTTATTCGTGTCCATTCATTTAACGAATATGAATCATGTATGATGTGCCAGATTGAGGATAGTAGGGATGATGAATTTGACAAGATTCCTTCCTCAAAGAATTCACCGCTTAGAGAAAAGAAATAAAACAAAAATGTGATTATATTCCAGGTGTTACTCTGGGGATAGGCATAACATAACCACAGGTATCTTTTGGAGCTACCAACTAACAGCATGAAGAACCGCTAATTAGCAAGTTGAGGTAAATGGGATTTGAGAATAATTCAAAGATATGATAAAAAGTATGTCGAATGAACCTCCCACGGCAGTCACATCATGTTCAGCGTCTATGTAATTCCTCTTCATGCACTCTGTTGTAGTTTACTCTCAAATTACACATTTATTGAAGGCAGGAATTCTTTTTAATTCTAGTAGCTTTTGTACTGTTGCATTCAGACTAATTAAATGTGCTTTACAACTAATGTCCTCAGAGACTCACCTTCAGAGGTTCAGATTTATTGAGTGGATTTTTTAAGGTGGAGAATTGATTGGTATTGGGCAAAATTTATGATATAATTATGTTGGATTAATGGACACAGAGGGGCTACACTCTTAAAGAAGTCTGTAAGTAAAATACTGTCTAAGAGAGCTGTTTGAGTAGAAGAGATTTGACCCAAATGAACAAACTCTTTCTAAGATAGACGGGCTTGCAGAAATTTTGTGAAGCGATGAGTGAAATTATTGATTGATTTATGTTTTTCTCTTCCTGGATAGGGATTTCCTAGAACTAAAAATTAAGTTACATTGACACGAACAACCTCAGTTCTTCATCATTGTTATATAGATGCAAGTGATCTCAGTTCTTAGCACTTGGAAGGGCTCTTGTATTTTTAATTACTGCAAAGAAATTGCTTTTATCAATGGCTTGCATTCTCAAAACAATTTTTCTGAGCAAGATAGTGTATTGGCTACATATATTTTATCACAGTGTTACATTTAAACTTTTTTTATACTTGGCCGAATTGCTTGATGTGTTGGTTCACCAGGAGTGTGTGAGAATTCCCATTTCTCTACATCCTCTCTGTATCTCAAGGTTTTATGTTGTGTTTCTGTGATTGCGGTCATTCCTCATTATCTATTGACCTTTTGGGAATGTATTATTGATAGTATTTGCATGTGTTCCAATGTTTTCTTCCATTGGAAGTTTTTAAATATATATTTATTCTGTTACTGACACTTTAAACTTTTATTAGGCGGTTTGTTGTTTTTTTAGTACTTACATAGTATTCGGTTTTATAAATTTTACTTTTGATAGAATACAACTTGCCGTTCTTTGGTTATTCATATATTCTGTTTCTTTTCCTTTAAAAAAAAATGTTTCCTACCTTAATGCTACTTATTTTTCATTTTATTTTCCAAGTGTTAAAATGTTTTTTAATGTGTTTAATGTATTTACTTTTTTTTTTTACAAGTCAAGGATATTATTTTAAAGATTTTATTTATTTATTTGAGCGAGAGAGAGAGACATAAGCAGAGGGGAGGAGGAGAGGGAGAGGGAGAAGCAGACTCCCCGTGCTGAGCAGGGAACCCAATGCGAGGCTCTATTCCAGGACCCTGGGATCATGACCTGAGCCAAAGGAAGGCACTTGACTGACTGAGCCACCCAGGCACCTTTAACATTTCTTTGAATAAGTGTACCTAAAGCTGTTCATTTTTCCTCACAGACTATTTAGTTTCATTCCACAGATTTTGATATGTAGTACTTATGCGTATACTCCAGTTTAAATATTTCAAACCTGCATTATGATTTTCTCTTTAACTTTTGATATGCTGAAGACAGTGTATATGCATTTAATTCTCATAGATTTTTTTTCTTTTGTTGTTATTGCTGTTGTGATATTTCTGTTTATCTTTTTACTCTTGGTGATTTTTAACTCAGCAGCCCAGTGGCTCCTGATATGGAGATAGAATGTTTATCTATCTTTAATTTATTTAACTTTATGTAATTCTAAATGTATTTAATATTTCCTATTCACTCTCAACTTCTAAGAACTTTATCAAGACTAAATTATATTGTCTCTCCCTCTACTGTTCATTTCATTTCTGTATGGCCAGTGTTTTCATTTTAACCCTTCTCTAAACAAGAATTGTTATGGACTTAATATTTATGTCCCCCCAAATTCATATGCTGAAGCTCTAACATTAACTGTGGCTATATTTAGAGATCGGGTGTTTAAGGAAGCAGCTAAGGTTCAATGAGGTCATAAGGGTGGGACCCTGTTGGTGGGATTACTGTCCTCCTGAGAAGAGACACCAGGGAACCAGCTTGGTCTTTCTGATACATGCACTGAGGAAACGCCGTCTTTGGGAGGATGAGGCTCCACAAATTGGGAAGAGAGCTCTTAACCAGTAACAGAATCAGCCAGAAGCTTGATCTTGGACTTCTAGTCTCCAGAGATGTAGAAGCAGACTTCTCAGTCTTCGTGTCTCAAATTATTACATCTCCACCATTCTCTCAGAGTTCTTTTTGAAATGCTACTAGGCATATGTTAAAGTCACTCAAAGTGTATCTTTTAACTTCATACTTTAACTGTTTTACTCTCTGTGCTGATTTATTGATGTTTTATAGGCACTGTCTTTTTTTTTTTTTAAAGATTTTATTTATTTATTCGACAGAGAGAGAGACAGCCAGCGAGAGAGGGAACACAAGCAGGGGGAGTGGGAGAGGAAGAAGCAGGCTCGTAGCGGAGGAGCCTGATGCGGGGCTGGATCCCATAACGCTGGGATCACGCCCTGAGCCGAAGGCAGATGCTTAACCGCTGTGCCCCCCAGGTGCCCCTTATAGGCACTGTCTTAAAATTTCCTCCCTCCACTGTGTTCAATATATAAGTTATCCTATCCAATACATTTGATTTTGTTTGTCTTCTATTTAATAAATGTATCTGGATTTTTTTGTTACTGTCTAGTATTTTGTGTGTGTGTGTGTAATCTTGTCTAATATTCCTATGTTCTTATTAATAACTTATTTCTTTATCTGTAGGTAATTTCTTTACATCTTTTAAAATGTAAAGCATCTTTTAAAAAATCATTTTGAGCTACAGCTAATACTTGATTTCTTTGAGAATGAATTTATATTCTAATTATCTATTCTGTTGTGTCATCTTAGTATTACTTTCTTTGATAGCATTTGCCAATTTATCTCAAGGATTTACATGTATATATTAATAAGCTATGACTTATTGTTATGTATATAGTTTGTACATAGTTTTTTGGATTTTTTTTTGTTTTTATAATTTGTGTGTGTGTGTTTATTGCTTCCCTTCCCTTTGTCATCCTTAAGACCCAATTCAGAGCCAAGGTTTCTATCAGTAGCTCAAAATTTCTATCCTGCAATTATAATGTAATTACAGAGCCTGGTGGCTAGACCCAGGTCTATTTATTTTCTCATTCTATCATGTCTGTCTATAAGCATATTACTTTACACTGTGTGTGACAGTCAGCTAGTCTAGGCTCTAATTTAGTCAAAGTCTAATACTTTTGCTACCTGTCAGATATCTTGTTCCCTGATGTCTGACTCCAAGCCACCACTGTCTGTAGCTGGCGTGAATGCTCCACAGGTTGCATCTTCATCTTTGACCAGTGTAGAGAGCAAAATGGAGTCTCTCACGTCAAGCAGGAGCCTGTGTCAGGCAATGACACAAGCAGTTTAGGTACTGCAGGTAGGAGATATCGTGGGGACCAATGTCAGCTGACACCTCAGAACTGATAAGGCGCAGAACCAGAGGAGGTCTGCAGAGACCCAAAACTGATTAAATCCCTTTAAAAGGGGAAGGATTTGGGCAGCAAACTGTCACACTCTTCAGATCTGACCCCTCTTTGACCATTTATAAAAGGCAACTGCCGCTGAAGGTTCTGCCTGATTGATCTCTGAACAGAACCGAGATCCTTCCCTGCTTGAACATCAGAAGCAGTAAGTGCTAGAGCTGACCTGGACCCGACCCAGGCCTTATCTCAACTGGGCCCCCACTGACTGACTTTACGTTTGGTTCCTCACTTTCCGCACCTTTCTGTTATCTTGTTGTGTGGCTTGTCTTCTGTCCTGCTCTGTGTGCTGTGTAAGAAGCCAAGTTTAACCACATGGTGAATTGTCATTGAGTTTGGAATCCTGAACCTGCTTTATCATTGTGATTTAACTTTGCTTTATGTTTGAATAAAGCTGTCATTGTGGGAAGACACTACTCGTGTGTATGCCTTCATGGAATGCTCATGATAACTAATGATCGTGTGTTCTGTTCCACATCTGAAATAGATCTGACCTTCCTTGTTTTGAAGCAGCAGTCTATTCACTTTTTAAATAACTGAAATTGTTGTGGGTTTTGAGAAGGTTGTTTTAGTTATGTGTTTGTTTTATCATAGTGAAAGCGTGGACTCTAAATGTGTCTTGATGTAGACGAAGGTTCACCACCTTTTGCAGGACAGAGACAGGACACGAAGTAAATAAATCCTCCTTCTCTATGTGGGTTGTTCATAAGCTTAACACACAAAAAATCAAACATAAAGTATGTCTTAGAAAAATGTAGACAAAAAAGAAAGAAGCATTGTCTGCTTTTATCCTGAATAGTAATGCAGTTTTTCAAAAAGGAGTGAAATAAGTTATTTATTCATTTGATCATTAATTTAATAACATACAAGGGGAGAGGTACTAAAAGTCTATGAACTATGTATTAAATTTAACCATCCTTTTTATAATTAATAATCTCTGGAATACATATTAAGCCTAAATACCTGAATAACTTTAAATCGAGGGTCACAGTGTTAAATCTCCATGATAAATCTCAGTGAATTTATAACAAGCTAATGAACATACTGTGTAGTACAATTATCTCTTAAATTATTAAGACTTATAAATGTCCTGTTTCCAATCCATAACACCATGAATTGTAGTTCAAATGAAATTTTGAATGTTTAAGCTGTTTTTATTTATGTCTTGATTTTATCTTAGTATTTTTTAATGATTCGAAATACAAAGAACTTAAAAAGACAGTTCTAAAACAGCTTGAGGGATGCTTGGGTGGCTCAATCAGTTAAGTGTCTGCCTTCAGCTCGGGTCATGATCCCAGGGTCCTGGGATTGAGCCCACATTGGGCTCCCTGCTCAGTGGGGGGGCCTGCTTCTCCCTCTCCTCCCCGCTCATGCTCTCTCTAGCTATCTCTAGCTATCTCTGTCTCTCTCTCAAATAAATAAATTAAAATATTTAAAAAATAAAATAGCTTGACGTTTTGTGAAATTTTAATACTCTGAACTCAGGCTCAAATTATTTCTAAGATTATGTTTGAATTCATGTGTAAGTTTTTACTGTCCTCTGGAGGCAGCTGCTTGCCCTTGTATTCTATAGGACCTAATAAAACTGTGACCACCTCTTGTGAAAGGCCTTAATTAAGAATAAAATGGAGAATTACTCAGTATTCTATCTACCATTGTCAAATATATGTAATTTCTGTCGTATGTTTAACTCTATACAACTCTAATAGTAACTGACATATTGTATACTGAAATGAATTTATTTTGAACAATTATGCACATATTGTCTTATAAATACAAGAAAATATAAAAGCGCTTTTTAAATCTCACTAACCAGAGAATAATATCGTTGATACATTGTTATATTTCCTATTTATTGTTTTTTAATGAACATATCAATATACGTATATCCAATTTAAAAATAAATATTTGTCTATTTTTTAACTAAACAATTCCTCATGCTATAAAATAATTGCCATAATAATGTTACTAGTTTCATAATATGCTGGTGTGCAAAATTATAGTACAATTCTGATGTGCAAAACTGTAGTAAGTGACCTATGGTTGCAAATTTTGGTTGTTATCTTTGGAAAAAATATTGCTTTTCTTTTCTAAATCCTAATTATATATTTTAAGTATTAATGTATCTGTCTTTTCTCTAGTGCATGACACAGAGACTCAGTAAATATTTGTTGGAAGCGTGTTTGCATTGTTCTCTGCTACAGCTTCTTTCTATGGAGTTCAAATATACATGATTTGTGTTTTTATTAATAATTGAATGATAAGTATATGATAACTAAGTTCATCATGTTTTTCAGTATTCACTTCAACGTTTAGAGTGAATCTTTCTCAGGAATAACACTGGCTTAGATATTTTATTTTTGAAAGGAGTCCCTGTGTCTGAAAACAGTTTCAGGCTTCCACAAAGGACTCAATAATAAGGATCACCATGTTCAGAGAAACTCAAAGCTGTGGCGAACTATCAGGTATTGGTGGTTCTCAGGCCAGATGCAATATCCCCATCAAGTGTCTTTTTACATAAACAATGCTACTTTCTTAGATCGCATAGCACCTTACCGGGTTATCAGAGGAACGGAGCTAAGTAGTTAACCAAAGATCAATTGTGCATGTAGAAGAGGAAAGAATTGTGTTAACTCTCTGCCCACATGTAATTATCTTGCCTTGTATGGATTTCGGTTTCTACACCTTTCTTGAATGTCTTTATACCATTTATGTATAAATTATATATAACATTTATATGTAAATTATATAATATATACAAATGGTATAAAAACTATACATATGTATACATAACTGGTATAAAGAAATTTGTATATAATATATAATTATTTAATTCTTGTATATATGTATTATATATAGTGACATCTTTGAATGTAGGCAGAGCTTCATTTTCTTTTTTTCCCCTAGATTTATTGAATTATGATTGACAACTAAAAATTATGTATATTTAATGTTTACAACTTGATCTGTGACACCTGTACCAGTGTGAAATATGCACCACAATCAAGGTAATTAACATACCCGTCACCTGACATAGTTACCATTTTCTTTACTTTTCTTGTGTGATGATAAATAACACTTCAGTTCTATTCTCTTAACAAATTTCAAATATACAAAGTGCGTTAACTAGAGCCACATTTTTATATGTTAGATCTCCAGAATTTGTTCATCTTCTGTAACTGAAACTTTGTACCCCTTGACCAACATCTCCCCATTTCCCATTCCTCCAGCCCTTGGTAACCACTAGTCTATTCTCTATTTCTAGGAATTTGACTGTTTTAGATTTTACATATAAGTGAGATCATACAGTTTTTGTCTTTCTGTGTCTGATTTATTTCACTTAGCACAATGTCCTCCAGGTTCACCCATGCTGACACATATGGCAGAACTTCCTTCTTTTTCATGGCTGAATGATATTCCATTGTATGTATGTGGATGGTATGTATATACCAAGGCTGATTCCATATCTTGGCTGTTGTGAATAATGCTGGAATGAACATGGGAGTACAGATCTCTTCAAGATACGTATTCACTTCTTTTGGCTATATATTCAAAAGTGAGATTGCTAGATGATAAAATGGTTCTATTTTTAATTTTTTCTTCCATATTCTTTGCCATATTGGCTGTGGCTTAATTTTCTTTTAGTATTTTTTAGAAATAATCTACTTGCATTTCTTTTATTTTTGATAAATTTTTTCAGCATGGAAACATAGATTCAGTTATAAAATTCATAGGATCATAAAAGATTATGTCTCTTACACCTTTCATTGCTATTTCATTGTTTTAACACACCTGGAATGTCTATTTCTAAATGTCAGTTCTTTGTAGTTATTTATATACCACATACTTTTCCTCCCTTCTAGGTCTTTGCAACAATTCTGTTCCTCTGTTTCCAAAATAATTTATTATTATTATAATTCCTAGTTGTCTTCATAGGCCACTTTACATTTTACTTCTGTAAGAAATTTTGGCTTCTCGGGACGCCTGGGTGGCTGTCAGTTAAGCATCTGCCTTTGTCTCTGGTCATGATCCCAGGGTCCTGGGGTTGAGTCCCCACATCAGGCTCCTTGCTCAGCAGGGAGCCTGCTTCTCCGTCTGTCTCCACCTGCCCCTCCCGTGCCTGAGCTCTCTTGCTCCCTCTCTCTCTCTGACAAATAAATAAATAAAATCTTTAGAAAAAAAAAATTTTTTTTGCTTCTCATTTTTGTAATGAAGAACAGGTTTAAATAAATCCATTGTTTCTTCCATATATAACATTATTATTTTAATTATTTTGACTTCTCATTATTTAATCTTATCATTATCTAGTTTTTTTTTTTCTCAATAGATCTAGTAAACTGGATTCAGTCTACGGAGATCCACATAAAACTGATTGAAAATCCTGTTTCCACTTTTTGGAAACTCCAAGGTCTCACTAAAGTTTTCTGTTGACATCCCGAGTTTATATATTTTGAAGGAGAATTCAATCTCCCTCCTTCCCCACCCCCCAACACACTAACTCTGCTTTATATTAAGGTAATACAGAACTCAGTCCTGGCTATTTTGCTTTAATCACCACCTGCCACTCAAGCAAACAAAACACATAGCACTGACATAATTTGCATTTGAAGTAGTGAAAATTAGTATTTTAAATAGTGTGATTTTAAAAAGTGATGTGTTCTGTTCATTTTGGTGATGGTAGTGGACTGTGTATGTCATTAGAGAACGGTATTGGAAACCAAGATCTGGCTGCTAGATTTGTTCATTGCTACTGGGATGTCGTTACATCTAGGAATCTTAGCTGACAGAGCAAGGAGTTCTTACTAACCTAAACATATATACTTATCTACAAATATTTCTATGCATAACCATCTGTATCTATATTAAGCTAAAGATGAGTTCATACTGATGTTTCCAGCTGTCATCCATTAACACAAGGATCATTCTGGCCTCTTCCCCTTGCTTATCTGTAACCTCCCACTCCAACAGCGAAGAACCAGGCTCCCATTTATTGCCATTCATTTACTTAATTGTTTAATTCCAGTATGCATGTATAGTAGTTTCAGAATTATTAATCTGGGGGCGCCTGGGTGGCTCAGTGGTTAAGTGTCTGCCTTCGGCTCAGGGCGTGATCCCAGCATTCTGGGTTTGAGCCCCGCATCAGGCTCCTCTGCTGGGAGCCTACTTCTTCCTCTCCCACTCCCCCTGCTTGTGTACCCTCTCTCGCTGGCTCTTTCTCTCTCTCTCTGTCAAATAAATAAATAAAATCTTAAAAAAAAAAAAGAATTGTTAATCTGTATCTGCGTGGGAAACAATTTTATCAGAAGTAATGTATGCATTTGATTTTGAGTTCCAGTTCTGTTAATTTCCACTAACTAATGAACATAAATATTTTTACTATGACAGGTCTATGAAAGAAAACTAGCAGAGAGAAGTCAGTATGCATAAAATGCATCTATGATGATAAAAACAAATAGATGGATGATAAAGCATATCAGTTACTAACTTGCTTACACATCTAGCTTAAAATATGTGTTAAGTAGTTGTTGGTTTTAATTAAAACTAAGCTACTGTATTTGTGCTTGTTTTTGCCTACTAAGGATACTCTGTGGTGAAAATTTAACCCCGGAGAAGAAAGAATTTGAGTCTTGACCCACTAACTCTTACAAGGAATCAAAATAGCTTAAACAATATTGTGTATGCGGGGCGTCTATGTGGCTCACTTGGTTGAGCGGCCGACTCTTGGTTTTGGCTCAGATCATGATCTCAGGGTGCTGGGATTGAACCCTGCATCTGGCTCCATGCTCAGGGGGGAGTCTGCTTCAGGATTCTCTCTCCCTCTGCCCTTTGCCCCCACTTGCTCACCCTCTCTCTCTCTCTCTCTAAAATAAATACATCTTTAAAAGAGACCAATAATGCGTATGTGATAAAGATAACTCTTTTGGAAAATAAAACAACTTAATTTTAAAAACACGAATAATTATTCTCTTCTCCATCTTCAAACTGCTTAGCGGCCTCGTCTCCCTTAAGGACTCTGCTAGTTGGTTCAGGACCTCATACTTAGTTTGGACAGAATCCAATGACTAAATTCAGTGTCTTTCATTCATAAAACTGCCTACATTCACATGTTTATTGTTTTCAAACTTCATAGGGCTGAATTCCTGTTTAAACTAAAACGCGATGCCCTCTCTCTAGTCAGAAGAATTACATTTGAGGATGTCTGTTAGTCTTCAGTCCTGCCACATCTCAGGATAGAAATAAAAACACAATATAATAAGCAAGCTAGAGATAGTCAAGGAAGATGGAAAAATTCACTCATTTGAAAGTATATTCTGAACTTTAGTTGTTGGCTATTTTTTTAACCTTTACAAGTGCAAAATACTGACATAATAGATGCTTACTTATGAATAAAAACATGCTTTTGGTTTTCCATCCCAGTAACACTTGCTGCCATCACCAGTATCCTCCTCCCTGTAGTAATATGGCATGAATCCTTTTGAACTTTCCTGGTCTCTTCCCTGACCAATCCCTGCCATCCAAAAGAAAATTTTATAAATAGAGAGGACCAATTAGTATACCATCTTTCAGTGTGACCTTGGTGGAAAAGGGTGAAGGCCTTTATTAATTTATTTTTTGGTAAAAGTTTAAGATTATGTAACAAGTGAAGTATAAATCATTTTTTGTTTGTGAATCCTTGAAGAACTTAGCCCAAAAAAGTAGCTTAGTAGTGATAAATGTATTTGACTCTTTTAGTTATTTGGGAAAAATAGCAAACTGCAACTCAAGAGTGTTTTGGTCCTGTATACCTCTGGGACTAAAGTTACTATTTTCTTCTCTCTGGGAGCAGAATCTGTCAAAAGAAAATTTATGGAGGATTGCCAGTCCTGTATAATTTACAAGACCAATGAGGAATCTTAGACATTGCTGAGTTCTAAAGGACACTTTGCAAGTTTTTTCTTTGTTTGCTTTGTTTCTTATTTTGTTTTATTTTAATAGGAGATGAATATATTGGAATAGAAAGAAAAATGAAAAATAGGACTGTGGAGAGAACGAAGTAGTATTAGGAAAGGAAAAAGTGTCCATATGGGAAATTCTCTGCAGGTAGAGACATTCAAATTCTAATAAAATTTTGAAGAAGTAAAATTATTAAAGACTGTGCAGTTGCTATGGTCTTAGTTTATCCCCAACTAACTAGGATAAAAGAAAACCTAGAACCAACTTATAAAAATGCTTTCTGGAGCCCCTAAAGAAAATGAGTACATTGTGTGTCTGTTCCATTGTATAATCTGATAGAACGGGGAACCTGTAGGTTAAAAAGAGAGGTCGTCTATTTATAGGGTAGGGTATAGTGAACTGGGCATTCCCTAGAGTAGTTTTGTAGGGGAGAAAATGTGTGAACATTGCACTGTTTTATGATTCAGTCCTACAAGTCTACCAAGAGTAACCAGATTTAATGGACTAGCATCAGCCTATTCAAAGTTTTGGTCCACTATTATGTGGTATAAGCCAGTAATTGGTAACTACTTCAGAGTGAGCTGCACATTTAGTGCATGCTGGGAAACCAAGAGCTAGAGGCTGCAGGGCAGGAAAAGGACATTTCTCTCTGAACACCAGCTGTTTAGGCCTTACAGGTAAAAGACAAAGGGATTGATTTGAACTGCTTTAACTCTTAGGATTTCACAGTGCCTACAAAATTTTAGCTGAGGGCCATTTTTATTCTTTATTGCAATATTATATAGGCTAAGCTCGAGTGGTAGTTATATCTAATATTTGTGAGGCCCCAGAATTATTGGACAGTTGTTCTGTAGTAATTATTTTTGTCAAGGAAAGTCAATTATTTGAAGAACTTGATTAAAGAATTACTAATTAATAGCATTATCTCAAAGTACCAAGCCCATGTTAATTGTGAATTGTTGTAGGGCAGAAGAAATTAGAGAAAATTAATATGTGTGCAGATTATCACAAAAGATTGATTTATTTAAATTCTGTGTACAGAATGTCCTAGATTGCTTAGTAGCAAGCTAGTTTTGTTTCAGACTAGCAGATACTTTCAGTTTAGGAAAGTAGATAAACATATTCATCTGGCCAATAGGATATATATATATATTTTTTTAATTCAAAAATGCCTTAGAAAAATCTTTGAAACCCAAGCCTCTTTGCAAACACTGATGTTTCAGGATGTTCCGCTATATTCGGGAGTATGAATTACCTACAGGTGAATTACCTACCTATATTTTGATAACAGTTGAGTTTAAAGAGGTTTGGAAAAGCATGATCAATGAATGTGGAAAAAAAAAAAAAAGATTCGAGGGGCGCCTGGATGGCTCAGTCGTTAAGTGTCTGCCTTCGGCTCAGGGCGTGATCCCAGAGTCCTGGGATCGAGCACCACGTCGGGCTCCTCCGCTGGGAGCCTGCTTCCTCTCCCACTCCCCCTGCTTGTGTTCCCTCTCTCGCTGGCTGTCTCTCTCTCTGTCAGATAAATAAATAAAATATTTAAAAAAAAAAGATTCTAACTTAGCACATAATAATTTTCAATTTTGTCATATCTCAGTGAAGTGTTTTGGATCCATAATAGCCAAACAAGCCATAAAGAACATTAAAACAGTAGGCTTCCCCATATTTTTTAACCTTACCAATTAATGTAAAGGAATTAAAAGTGTTTAGGAGTTAGTGGTTATTTTAGGCAGTATGTCAAAGAATTCCCCAAGATAAAAAGAAAAGAAAGTCTCTTATAAAATTGGTGCTGGAAAACCATATGAGAGTGGATGAGCTCAGTGCAGGCCCAGAAAAGATATTCTGTGCCCCTCTCCCCACCAACAACACGCCCTTGTGGAAGTTTCTCCTTAACTTTTGTTACGCATCGCTGTATTTACTTTCGCTAGTTCTATTATGTGTTCATATTAAATGCTGATGCTATATCTGGGTTTCGGGTGTAGTATATTTCTGTGGGAAAAACATACCACATTTTCTCCTGGATATCTGATTGTAAAACTCTGTATTTCTCAACATTCTTAATTGCCAGCTATAGAAAATAACTCTGCCTAATTCAAAACAAAAAAATGAGTTTTGTTTAATGCTTTTAGTATGTGAAGCTATTTTCATGCAGCCAACATTTAGAATATAAGGAAACTGAATATTGTGTTTTCTTTTGAAATTGCTACCAAAGCTAGCATATTATTATCTATATATTGAGAGGAAGTATAAAAATTGTATTAGAGTGGATTAAGGCTAGAATGATAAAATGATAGAAATCAATCTGTTCACAGAGAGGCTCAGTTGCAATTCTGACTCTAAGAAGTGGTGAGCTTAGGCGTCTGGGTGGGTCAGTGGGTTAAGTGTCTGCTTTTGGTTTCGGTCATGATATCAGGGTATTGGGTTCCGGTCCTGCATCGGGCTCCCTGCTCAGTGGGGAGTCTGCTTCTCCTCCTCCCTCCGCTGCTCCCCCTGCTTGTGCTCTCTCTCTCTCAAATAAATAAATAAAATCTTAAAAAAAAAAAAAGGTGGTGAGCTTAGCAAATTTACAAGAAATGTAGAGGAGACAGTACCAGGGTTTTCACTGCTGTCACTGTATGCTTGATTTGTATTTGGTGATGAAGAAGGAGCCTCATGTGCTGAAATTTTCTACTTCAATGTGGATATCTGGCTCTATGTTTGACTTTAAAGAATCTTTTAATAGAATGTATATATCAAATATAACACATTTCTTTTGGCACCCAGGCATAAATGATGTTAGTGGTATTTGGCTTGCTGATGATGCTGAGCACGTTAAAACTAGTAATGGTTTTTACATCTTTAGAATTTGAGCTGGGAGTCATTAAAGGAAGCTGGTATGATGACGACAGCATCTGTAAATGTCTTGCCGAGATAGGCTTCTGTACGTCCTTTCTTTTTTGTCAGAACCACAGTATCCCTCCGCTGAAGAGCAAGCAGCTCACAGTTCTGCCCTGGTACTCCACCTAAGCCTTTGTTTTTTCTACATTAGTCACCACCATGAACAAACAGTGCTCCAGGTCTCGTTGGGCAACTGCATTGTCAGATCTGCAGTTACTCAAATGTTGAGCACCAAAAACTGGTTTGGTGAGGTTCACTGATCTCCAGTCAATAATTTTGTCAGAAAAGGTAGCATCACTTCCACTGGTGCCAATTCTCTATATCCCTTTTATTGCGCTGGGACATATCTTTGCAGAAACATATGGTTCCAAGATCAGGAACAACAGCAACTCCATTCAAGGTGTTTGCTGGAAAAGATGGATCTTTAGTCTTTGGAGAAATATTTAGATATTAGTGCTGAATACAATAATTACCAAATAACAAAAGATGATAGATTTGTTCTTTAGTATCACGCTTGTTTTGGGTAGTAAATTTTATTTTATTTATTTTTTCCAAGCTTTTGTTTAAATTCCAGCTAGTTAATATACAGTACAATATTAATTTCAGGTGTAGAATTTAGTGATTCATCACTTACATACAATATTGGGCAGTAAATTTTTTAAAAATGGGATCCATACTCTTGTAAACCTAAAACTCCTTCCAGACATATTTTATAGTACTTCTTAATGACTTCTGTGACCCATGATAGGATACTTAGCTATATCAAAGATAAGACTTTGACTTAAATGCTATCTTGATGTAAGCATCTCATTTTAAAATACTAAATGTCTGCTATATGCAAGGTATTGTACTTGATACATTAAAAAGCAGGTTAATGTTTAATATTATTCTATTACAGATGAAGAAAACATAAAGTTAATAACTGGTAGAGCCAAGTTCAGATTTAGATCCACATAATACCAAATACTATATATATATATTTTCTAGGCACCAAGCTTAGTGTACTGACTTAGTTAATACACACCCTGTGTGCTCCCTAAAATCATACGGAGTTTGTGTTCAAAGGAATATGAAGTTGTTCAGACTGAGAAGAAAGTCTATAAAGGATGTCATGGGGATAAAGAAAAGAGACCTCATATATGCAAATCACACTGTGCTGTTGGTTTTTTATCAAATACACAGAATTTCAAATAATATGCTTCAACATAGTTATATATATGCTATGTATGTGTGCTTAATTCCAATATGTCATAAATCCTATTCTCATTCTGTTATATCTATGGTATCTCATCCTAGGGTTCCTGAGATTATCCCTGAATTTTGTTTAGCTCTTTTCCTTACTAGGTCTTGTAGCTCTGTTTCAAACAATTTGACATACATTCAATATTGTCTTACTTCTTGGCTCACATTCTATAATTAACCCAAAATGTGGAATATAATATAATATGATATGTTATGACATTATATGATATGGTATTACATACTACATTGCATTATATATGCTATATTGTAGCATTTCACATCATACCATATCATATTATGTTATACCATTGATCTCTTTATGATTTCAACTGTGGCCTAAAATAAGGAGACAGGTGTAACTAGTTCTGTATTGTCAAATCTCAGTACTTTTATGCTATAAGCTTTACACTGGGTAATAAAGTGATGGGATCAATTATGTATATTAGAGTTCCTACTTTCTTCACTTAAAAATGGGAGGACATTATCATGACTTCATTCAAAAGAACAGTATTGCTTCTTATTTACCCAATTTTCCTTTATTTCCTGTTTTGTTCAACTATGTTAAAATCAGTCTCATAGTATGTAGAGATATATCTGTGCCTTAAATTGGAATTGGAAATAAAAAATTCCAATAATACAAATTCTTAACACTCATGGGAAACATGTCACATTTTCTAAACCTTTCCCCACACAGAGACTCATTTGAGTCTTCGTGCACAAACAACAGCAGACAATGCGTTCATTTTCCTCCTTATTTAAAAAGAGAATGTAAGCCACAGAAGACATTATATGAGTGAATCCTTCTGGTTCTCACAGGCTTCAAATACACCTTTAAGAGTGCTCTCTATCGTAAAGGTGAACTTCAAGCTTCATCCAAGTATTTATTTAACTTCCAAAAATAAATCAGAAGAAATACAATGTAACCATTGACCAACATGTTACTCCCTTTTCCAAGCAGATGTGGTTTTTTTTTTTTTTGCTAATATCAGTGTTTTGAAGAATTGTTTTAAGATAAAAAAAATTATTTTCTCCTTTTTGTAAAGCAAAGAAAAAGTAAAAATATTATGATTTTTATCTAGAAAATTCCATTCAGTTAACATCCAACCCTTATGTTCTTGTATTAATAAACTAGCCCTCTCTTTATTTCATCAAATGCAGTTCACATCCAGCTTTGGTGATTGTTAATCCATGCTGTCATGAGCAAGGCCACTTAGGGACAGAAGAAATACTGCCACCAGGAGCTTTTGCTTGGGATTTTTATTCCTTTCTTCTGTTTGTTACGAAAAGACACATACAGGGCATTTTTGATTCTACAAAAACATGTTGTAGATAAACACTTATTCCTACTCAGACATTATCAGCTTTTAACAGAAATGAATTCTTGACACAGTGTTTTGTAGGTAATTAGCCAACTCAGTAATCTGCAGAAGCAGAAAATAAATCTGTACCTAAGGGTGAGTGGCCAATATTTGAGATACTAAGCATTTCCTTTTTGAAATATACAGTCTATCTTTAATATGGGAATTGAAATTAGTCACTGCCAATAGAACTGGTAGGAAAGAGAAGAAGTCATTAAAAATTAGAGAAATTTAATCCTTTTATAAAGCCTCCATTTTAGTATCATTCTTCTATATAGTCTTAAAGGCATACAGATGCAAGCAATTATTTTATGTGATTCTTATTAAGCATTTCAGATATTAACCACTACAATCAAAATTATTATATTATCCTAAAACATGATTATTCTCTTTTTTGAAGTGTGTAAAGAGAGAATATGGTTTTCTGTGCCTCATGGTTACTGACATTCTTTCTGGAGTATGCTAAGACAGAACACAGTTTGAAGAGAAGAAGATCTGGCCGTGATCGTATAGTGGTTAGTACTCTGCGTTGTGTGAAGAGAAGAAGATCTAAGGGGAAACCTAATGCAGAAATATTTTATGGGTGAACAAAGGCAAAAATGTCCTATTGGAGAGGAAGGTGGTGTAGCCACATTATACAAAGAAGAGTTAGAGAGAGACTGGTTTAATAAAAACACGAAAAAGAAGAGCCTTTCCAAAAGGAGGTATTTTTTTAATAATGATTCCAAGCAGTCGAACCACATAAAGCATGAATTGTGACCTCTGGATATAAGAATCAGAGAGGTAGATTTTACGTGTAGTTTTGTGAGTACAAAAGAACTAGAGTTGGGGAGAATTTGTTTCTCTTTCCATGAAGTCTGGCAGGGTCAAGGGAAGTGGGGCATCACTTACATGAAGAATAAAAATAAACAGTAACATTTATTGTTGATAATGTTGTTTTTGTCATTTACAGTCAAAGAGACTTTAGTCTAAGGCCTCTACATTGCAAGTTCTCCATAAATGTTAATGAACCAAAAGTACATTCTGAGAGAGGCAGCTACAGTAAAAGGAGATTTTGAAGTATGTCAGTAGAGGAAGGACAGACAATACAGCAAGTTCTTAGAAGAGTAAGAAAGGAATGTGTTGAGAGGACTATGAAAATGTAGGGAAAGGCCAGCAATATGAGAGGAAAGTATTGAGTCTACAGTGAGATTGTAGAAAGTTAACAGAATTCCAGGTGTAAGAACATGTATGGTGAGAGGGTATGTGTCTCCTGTGAGAGGTTCTCTACTTAGGTTTTCGAAGAGGTTTTAATTTCTTTTGAGGGAAGTGAACTGAACTTTTTCATTGGTAAAAGGAAAGTGAACAGGAAAGAAGGTAATTTACAAAATTATGAGAGAGGAGATTTGAGTTTCCATTATGTCAGACCCTTGTCCTTTCGCCTACAAGTTCCACTCAGAAGGTTCAACCATTTGATGCCTTGCATAGATTACAATTGTGTTTCTAGTGAGAAATCACTTCTTGAACACATCTGCGTTCTGTTTCACCTTGTGCCTTGTTAGAGCACTTATATTTTAGGTCATAAGTGCTTCCTTATATCCTAAAAGGACGTTCAGTAAATGAGACCAGATTTTTCTCACAGCTCAGAGGTACTACCACCAAGAGAAACAGTGAGTTATCTTGCAGTTGGGAAGGGAAGTCCCAGGAAAGCATATATAGAATATGAATGAGGGTACAAAGTTTAATTCGACAAATGAATATATTTCTCAGTCCAAGGAATACCTTAACACTATTGTTAGCTTTTACTTTTAAATTAGAGTTAGACATTATCGTTAGCTTTTACTTTTAACTTAGAGTTAGACAGAGAGCAAGGTCTCTGAGGAAGAAATGAATGCTGTGCTATGATGGGTAGATGGGGATTCTGCAAGCAGGATGGTCACGCACATTTATGGGTCAGAGATTCCTGACCAAGGCAAAGCTTACACTCTGCATACAAGTCATGCCCCTTCTGCCGTCTTCCTGTACACAAAGTACTGTCTTTTCACCAAGTTACCCGTATGCAGGGCTGAACCCATCCAGAAAGAGAACCATTTTTTCTTTTTTCTAATTTACGGAAAGGTGACTTAGGGGCTAGAAACAGGCCTTGAGCAGGAGCAATCTCTGCCTCTTTCATACAAAATATGAATTGTTTTCTTAATCATTGCTTTTTTCTTCATATTTGATAAAAGTCATTATGAATCTAGTTAATTTTATGACTTCATTAAGTTAGATAGTAAATAATATGTTTAAATTAAATATGTAATCTGAATCCACCATAAATGTATGTAAAAGACCAATATAAGACAAAATAATAAATGAGTGAAGGGGAATGAGAGGTAAGGGCTTCCAGTTACGGAATGAATAAGTCACGAGGATAAAAGATTCAGATTTAGTCATAGGGAATATAGTCAGTGGTATTGTAAAAGTGTTGTGACAGATGGTAATTGTGGTGAGCATAGCATTTTGTATAGACTTGTCAAATCACTATGTTGTACATCTGAAACGAAGGTAACATTGTGTGTTCACCGCATTTCAAAGAAAAAAAAAAAGAAAAAAGAAAGTTAAAAGCTGACACCAGAAGAACAAGATCAGTAGAAAATATTAGATAGATGTATATATATAAAGAAAAGAGTAAGGTGTAATACATTACCTGCGGTTATGTTTATACATTTAAAAAAATCAGATCAAGTTAAATGAGTTCTACAATGAATGAACGTGTACAGACAGCAGCACCAAGTCTGTCCTGCCTCCTGGCAGTGCTGAACATGTTTCTGCAGGTGAAATTTGTTCATTCCCCTCTTTATTTTTTCTCCAACTGATCAAAAATAGTCCCTTGGCATTTGAGGTCCTCAGTTTGGAGGTACTCGGGAGAAAGTTCTTTATGTTCCATCCCTTCTCTTTGTGCGTTTCCAAGCTGCATCTGTTTATTTAGAATTGTAAGAAATTGCTTGGGATGGGTTGGGGTGGGCGTGAGGAAGAGGTGGGAGAAGAGGAGTTAATTAATCCTTCCCAAGACATTGGGGCTCATTGGTCTGCCAACCCAGGCACTTCTTAAAGCTGATACCCAAGCTAAAATTAAATGCAGGTTTAACACCATTTCATTTTAAATAAGTCTTTAATAAATTTTAAAAATACAATATAATTATATTAAGGTATCTTTCAATCATTTTTAAATAACCTATATGCACATAGTTCAGCGCTCAGAGACTAGTGTCTGGGTATCAAAAATACATTTCCAAAAAGATTAGTTGATAAAAGGTTATGAGTACTTGTCAAAAAGCTGAGGAAAAATACTTATAAATATCATTGTACAAAATGGCAGATGCTAGCTTGGATAGGAAATTAGTTGTTTTGAAAAATCACTTGTCTGTTTCTCCAATTGACAAAAATCATTTTGTATGCTTATTCAAATAGAGCAAATTACTAATAATTTCAATATTAATATTTTTGGGATTGTTCAGTATTTTATGTACACATGATTTCTAAAATGCTAAAAAAAATTTGTATAGAATTACTCTGCTGTTATTAGGCTCAGAAATAGAAATTGAGCCACGGTTTATCGTTTCATCAACAATAAATTTCTACCCGAATCTCTTTGCAATTTTTGTAGGATTATCTGCACTATTCTTTTTAATTACAATGTTCATATGCATTTCTCTGTGGCTATTTTACTTCTAATTAGGTTTATTTGAAAAAGCTAATTACATGCTATTCATTTCCTTTCACTTACCATTTAATCAGCAGATTCTCAGTGAACCAAGAGGCAGATATTCTGTTAATAAATATATCATAAAACATAAAAGTTAGGCTTTGGCAGTGTATTTTTCCGTGTGCTATCAGATTATGTATTATTCTGTTATTTTTAACCCCTGTATATAATTTATAAATATTTTTGCTCATATTCTATAAAATATAATGAACATTCATGTTGAGCAAGCATGTATATTCCATATGGTTTCCTGTTAGATTCATTTTGTTGCATTGAGAAATTAAAGCACTAAGAGATGATTATTGCTGTATAGATAATAAAAAGGACATCAGCCATCATCATAATATCCATCAACACAATAGGACATTGAGCTTCTGTAAATATGTGGTGCCCTGCTGGCATTCCATAAACCAAATTATGTAGCCTAGTCTCCAGTACTCTATAAACTTACAATCACTGACAAAAACATGCCCTTATAACCAACCAACAAACATGAGAAAAGATAAACCTTTAGAACATACATAAACACCAATAATGATCACCACTGAAAAAAAATGTTCAGTATGGTAGAATTATTTATTACAGCAGAATTTAAAAGAAATAAAATCAAAAGCTAATGCTATTCTATTTTTATGAATTCCTTAGTTAACTTTATGAAATCCTTAATTAACTTGACTGGCCATTTCAGAATGAGGAAGGCAAGAATATTCTGGTTGCATAAATGATATAAAGTGCTTTACATTTTTTTTTCTATTCAGCTAAGATGCTGTCAGATTATCAAATAAAATCTGCACCTCAACAAAGCTTTCAAGAATTCTTCTTTTTTTCCATTTATCTCTTGCAATTGAGAGAACAAAAGCCATGCTCGCATACTCTCCTGCATGAGGAATAGCTGCCTTATTTGGCTTGTCAGGCACTTTCAAAGAAGCTGAATACTTAGAAATGTAAATAATGAACACTTCTTGCAAACCTAAGGTATCTTGCTACGGGGATGCTTTTGTTGACTAATGCAGTTCTGCATGTGAAAATGAGTGTTCAGAGCTCATCAAACAGTCCAGCCTTGTTGTTTCAAGAAGGTAACTTTGCATATTCTATAGGTTTATCAGTAGGCTTAATTTATGAAGATTTATGAGCTATACCTAATCTCAAAAAGAATATAAGCATTCATGTTTTATAATTATGTCAACTCTTGTCAAAGAAACCAGGTAATGTGTTTATAAGAATATGTTTTTAGCTGACCCACCCGTGGGATAGCAGAGAATTAGGTGGGTTTTCTCCCTTCTCTCCACCCCACATCTCCCTGATCTTTGACATAAGCTTATGTTTGGAAAACAAAGTCCCTTAACAGATCATTATTTACAAAATATGTTATTTTTATAAACTGTAGACAGAAAGTCCTACCTTCAGAGATTTGGGGAAAATTAATTGAGCACATACATGTAATTGATCATCTAGCCCATGCTTGTACTTCATAGATGCTCAAAAAATATTAATCTTTTTGCTTTCTCATACTTTTCACAGTTCAATCACATTAATATTCAGGTTCTTTAGAACTCAGATAAAAGCAGAATAATGTTAGAAATCATCTACATATTATTACGTTGTTACAAAAAATTCAATTTTATTAAAAAAATATTCTTCCTAGTAAATTCTTTGAGTTTTCACTGTTTTCTAGAACAGAGACGCTATGACACATTATTCAAATAAAATTCATATGAAATAAAATTTTAAGGGGAAATTAAATGGTATATAGTTTTATGTTATTATAGACATGTGTTCCCAACTGGTAGTCAAACCAAAAGATCCTCTACCCAAAAAAGATATAATCAAGTCCCCTCTGTGATCTTATTCAGATGCAAAATGAGTAATAAGAGCAAAACACAGAGACCACAGTCAACAAAACAATAATCAGTGGTACCAAGAAAATAGAGAGAAGTGAGATCCACAGGTTGTAAAGACCTAGAATACTATGTTGGAGGAAACCAAACCTTGGTCCACAAAAGAAGTTTTGGAGAAAATGAACTTTGACATGATTTTATGCATAGGTTAAGATTTTTTTTTCAATTTTTAGCAAGCATTTAGTCTAAGGAAGTGACACAAATGAATGGTTTGGGATGAAGGCAGCACAAGTTTATCGAAGAAGATCCTTACAATCAGAATGAGCAAAAGGAGGCCAAACAAATACAAAAGGCGCCTTTAGCTAAATGTTCTTAGATATCTAAGATGAAATTTGGGAATTTATATATTTATATAATAATTTTATTTGGATACTCTCTGCTTTTTTATATATTTTTACCCAAAAAAGATTCATATAGATAGGATTTGTCATTTTCACTTATTTATTTATTTAGAAATATTTATGTTAAGTAATTATTCTAGGCATAATTAAATATAGAGTAAGAAATCATTACAGCCCAGATTATGGCTCACAGAACAAAGGTAAGCAACATCAATTAAAGGAATCTGTATAGTTAACCTTAAAGTCTAAAGGCCATGGGAAATATAATTATGAATGATAAATATATTATCCTCTAGGTATGTGTAGTCTACCTGGGGAAATGAAGTTTGTGCTTAAGAAATATAATAGGAGTTTAAAATTATGTTTCTGAGTGTAAAGTTCAGCTATAACTTGCTTTGAAAACGTGGACTTGTTCCAACATGATTGATATATTAGGGATGATTCGAGCATAATGCAAATTTCACGTTTGCATATATGTGATTCTGTTCATGAGAAACACCAGGTGAATGCAGAAAACTGCACCTAGTTACATGAATCAAGACATGTGGGAATATACAAAATGCACAGAATACACACACACACACACACACACACACACACACACACACACACACACACACACACCACCCTTCAGACACTTGTTACTAACTACTTCAGTTCCCAGCCTGTTTCATAAAAATCTCCTTCAACCACTTCACACCTATCCAATGCCTGGTCCATACTGGGTCTTTTTCAAGATAAAGTGCCATTCTAGTATTTATCTAACACTTAATCATCTAACATTTATAAAATTGTGCTACCGTATGTATTACACTCTTATCTTTCATTGTGTTTGTACCACTGAGGAAGTTTTTGAGTATTTTGTCCCAACCTTAATTTTCTTCTAAGTCCCGTGGATTTATTGGACTGTTCTATGTGGTGCAGTGCTATTTAGCAGTGCATGTGACACCTTATAATAGGTCAGAAGAAATAGTATTGTCATACACAGAGTCAGAAAAGTTTACAATATTGTGTTTTTGCAGAACTTGAAGAAATGTAGAGAAATTTAAAAAGGGAGGGGGCGTTTCAGCACTTCCAGTGACAGAAAGCAGGAAAACTAAAGGCACGAAGAGATAGAGAGGGCACAGAGCATCCGTGCTGAAAAACAAGAAAATAAACTGGTTTGGGCTAAAGGTTACATCAATTGAAAAAGAAATAACGATTTATCCTTAGTGAAAATAGCTTGAGAAGACGATGTACAGTATCTTAATTACCACATTAAAATGCACTTAATTTTTTTCCTCAAAATGTGTGAAGCATGGAAGATGAAAGTATTTCCTTTCTGTGTCATAGTGAATTATTTAAATAGGCCAAACTAAGGGTTATTTCATCCTTTAGGATCCTAGACATTATGAAGTTTGATGTAGAACATTGTTTGCTAGAGACTTAAATATTTAGTAGAAAGATAAGGTACGAGTGTATTTCCCTATAGGACTACTTTACAGTTTATTTTTTATTTATTTATTTAATTTTTTTTTTTACTTTTCAATTCTTGAGGGAACTGAAGCATTCTTAGGTTAACATAGAGTTAGTATGATGAAATGTTTTTTACATAAGGGTAGCCTTTCATTCTTAAATTCAGATAGTCCCTTTACTGCTGTAGGTTTCTGTTTCTGCCTGGAACCTCTTGAATGGTGACATTAGTGGTTGCCACATTTTAATTGTGTCTGACAAGTGCAGGAGCTCCTTTTGGTTAGTTTCCTGGCTTTAGTTAATGGTATTTCTTTTGAAAATTAGCTGTAATTTGCTCATTCCTGTTCCATCTTTTCTTCATTCCTTGGAAGGAGGCTCACTTCAAATGCAAGAACAGGATGCTAAAACAGGTTGGACTGGCAATCAATGAGGTTTCGTATCACATTCCACCTAAGACCTTTAGGAAATTAATGAATTTAATTTGACAAATGTGAAATGAGTATCTGCAGTGTGATGCGAAACGTGATTAGGGTGGTAGTTTTCACATTGAGCATAACATACTTTTCTGTTCTCAAGGATGATATCTTATATAAAAAGATGGGGCTAGTTTCCTTTAAGTTTGTTTCATTGACACAGCATTTGTAATAGGCTCACTCATATGACTGCTACTTAGCCTTAATGACCACTTACTGCTTAGTTTAATAATGATAATAAACTCTAGTTTAATTTTTTTGACAAATTATAGACCTAGAACATAGATTATGCAGTGAGACTATTTTAGTTAATGCAATTCCAGAAATAAGATTCTTAAGAAGGTATTATATAACAGGTGTTTAAAGGAATCTATATTAAATCAAAGCTATGACATTATAATTGCATAAAAATAAATATATATCTTATATCTACTATTTAGGAAGATGTATGGGGAATACTTATGATTTGTATCTTAATTTAAAATCATTTATGTTAAGGAAATAAAAAATCCATGTTAAATATATCAGTGTTCAATTATATTTTAAAAACAATCAAGTGTAGCCCATTTTTGCTTCAAACATTCCATTTTATATCAGTGTTTTGTACATGGCAAAGTGCCATGCAATATATTGGCTTACTATTGACATTTATACTATCAGATCTGTAAAAGGCTTATCACTATTTCTATCACTTTGAAACATATGCTAAGATATAGTAGTTTTTAATTTATGTTACTTGATTAACAGATTTTTCAAAAGCACCAACTGTGTATTAAAGATTCTTCTTGACTTTGGGACTGTCTTGGTGAACAAGAAACCAGTGACAAGAAATCTAACAATTGATCAGAAAAATGGGTACTGTTCAATCAAATGACTGTCCTGATACACGCTAGCACAGATTCCTAAAGGAATACACAGGCGTGACAACTAATCCAGTCCTGGGAAGGTCTTTTAAGATGTCACAGAAAAGTTCCTTTTCAGCTAGAGTTTAAGAAAGCCATCTAAGGAACAAAAGAAACTCCCGAGGATAGAAACCCAGAGGTATGCATATTCAGTGGGCTCCTGTGAAGCTTATTGTATTTATTTATTATTTTATCTTATCTTAAATTTCTATCAATTGACCAAATGTCTACATTATCTTATGAAACCAAAATCAGACTCAGGTCCATATTATTTCCTCATTGTCTTCTCATTTTACAAACGGTGCAAAATGACCTGTGAGAGATTGCACGATCAGGACAGTTTTGTCAATTTTATAATTTAATCTCTGAAGTAAAAATAATCTAGTTTTAAAAATACTTTATTTTTTTTAATTTAAAAAATAATCAAAACAATATAGATGCGGTCCTGGAATTTTGCCTGTTGACTGACGATTAATTTGGTGTGCTTTGCACTGATATCCTGAAACTTTCTCTGATTGTCTCATGTCTAAATAAAATATTTAAGCAGGCCAATAGTTCGTCTTTGTTTTGTGAAGGCAGTTGGGGCTCCATATTTATGAAATTACTAAAGTATTCTGTTACACTTTGCTGCAGTTTTTAAATAAATTGACCTTCTGTCTGTTTTTCTGTTGCTCATCACTGAAAAAGGCCCAGGTAGATTTTTAATAAGTTTGGGCAGTATGTTTTGACGGATCTCATTTAAATGTATGCTTTGAACATGTGAAAATTTTATCAGTGTTGCGGCCCAAAGGTAGAGGCCGACCTCAACTTAGCTGAATCATTTCCTAAAAAGTGATTTATAAGGAAAAATGCACGTGTCCAATGATAGGAAATTTGTCATGTGTATTAAGTTAGTGGACAGAAAAAGTCAGCTTTGGTTTTGTAATATGAATCTTGAATCAAAAGAAACAAGGACAAATTCCTCTAGACTATAGATATTGATCATTTTTATAGCTGCTTCTCACATAGGCAACTCTATTATTTTCCAAGGTTCATAGTAACAAGGATTTTATATATCTACCTGTGATTAATGATTCCTTATAGGCAATCCTACAGAAAGAACCTAGTTACTTTGTTTAAATGAATAGAAAATAAAAGTTTCTGAATCAGTTGAAAAGAAATATCAGTATTATAAATCTAATTCAGTTGAAATAAATTTGTAAATAAAGGTGAAAAAAACTTAAATTTCATCTTCAAATGAAACATGCATGGGACTTCAACTCATCTGCTTTCTATTTGAGTATTAAGAAAAGACAAAAACTGGGGCACCTGAGTGGCTCAGTCAGGTAAGTGTCTGCCTTCTGATCAGGTCATGATCCCGGGGTCCTGAGATCCAGCCCCATATTGGGCTCCCTGTTCAGTGGGGAGTCTGCTTCTCCCTCTCCCTCTCCCCCTGCTCGTGCTCTCTTTCTCTCTCTCAAATAAAATCTTAAAAAAAAAAAAAAAGACGAAAACTAAAGACAATACTAAACTATCTAAATTCTACAGATTAATTTTGTAATTGTGACTCACTGTGATTTAAATTCCTCTTAGATATGTACAATTTGACAAAAATTCATTCCTTTTTTTTTTTTAGAATGCGTTATTAGGAATATATTGTGTGAGCAAGTCAAAATTTGAGTCTAGTTTATTGACATACATATGAGGCAGAACACTGGCATGGGTGAACAGAACCACAAATACGATGCCCAGCTTGATTTAAGCTGCTGAAATAGCGATTTTATTGGCAAGACTTGATCTGCCTGCTGTTTTGAGTCAAGTGCCAAGGATACTCAGTGGCAGGTTAGTTTCCATTTTAGACATTAACTATTTCTTTAATTATAAAAGAGCATCTGTTTTGTAACAGAATTGGTGATGAATTTGGGCTCCAAAAACCTGTATCTCAGGGAGGGGAAATGGTGTAATTTACTAATTATTAGACATTAGGTAAATTGTGTAACTTTTTGATTCTGTCTTCATCTACATAAAATGGCATGTTAATAATTGTGCTGAAAGGCTGCTAAAATAATTCAATGAAATCATTATAAAAAGGCATGCGGGAAATATAAAATGCTATCTCCTACCATCTCAGACTGTTTTTTGCTTAGGATTCTCCAGCCACACTGGCCTCCTTACTGTTCTTTGAATATCCCATTCTATCGACAGCAGGGCTTTGGCACTTGCTTTTCCTTCTGCTTCTAACAAATGTGCGTCCTACAGGTCTTCACTCCAAAGTCCTTTACTCAGTGTTGCTTTTTTGGGTCACTCTAAGATTTCACCCTACCCCCACACACATTTCTAACCTTCCTGTCATGCTTTCTTTTTATTTTAGAATTTACTTCTCTTTAATCTAATAATGTTTTATTCATTCATCTATTCACCACCTCCCCAGTTTGAATGTAAACTCTACGAAAATAGTGAATTTTGTGTATTTGTTGACTGTCAGAAACCAGTGTTTAGAGAAGCACCAGGGCCATAGTAATATTTCACTCAAATGAATAAATGTTATATGGGTGCTTACTTTTTCTGTTTTTAAATGGAAAAGAAAGAAATTCCATTTTTAAGTGAGTAGCTGCCTCCTTTTATTTTTATGTTTGTAAGTGAAAGTGAAGGAAATTAATTAAGGAAAATATAAAGAATTTTATGTTTGTTACTTTGTCATGCTCTCCTCACTCTTGGAGGCAGCTTCCTGGCGCACTATGCTGAAGAAATGTGTCATCCTAGATAAGACAAAAGGCCTTTCATCAATTAAAATACCTGCCTTTGGGTCTGGGGTTGGGGATGGGTGTCCAATGAGTGACAGTCTCTGTGGCACATATTTGGCATGCCCATAGTACATAGTACAGGAAATTTTATCAGTAGATATTTGGAAATCTAATGTAACAGATTCACTGGTGTAATATAATCTATCCAAACTGGTCCTGGTCACTTAGGTTCTTTAACTCCGTGACAATTCCAATCCCCCTGTAGAGAAGGATGTCCACTTACTCAACGATCAGGTTAAAGCCCAGTAGAGCCCCTAAAACTTCCACAGGCCATCATATAAAGGAAATTTAACAACAGAACTTATAAAACATAAAGTAACTGATGCAATAAAAACTGTGGGTTCTCCGAATGCACGTAACGCTTTTGGAATAGTTTAAGCAGTTAGATGTTGTGGAATAAAGCATATGCAATGCCCAGAGCTAGAATAAGTTGTCTGCACAGTATGCACAGTTAGAACACTAAGTTTATGGAGGTGTTTTTTTTTTTTTTCTTTCTTCTGTTAAAAATGAAAGGCTGATAGATTGGGAGAAACTATTTGCAAAAGTTATTTCTGATAAAGTCTCCAAATATACAAAGAACTCTTAAAACTCCACAGTAAAAATGAACAACTCAACTAAAAATGAGCAAGAAGCCTGAAAAGACCTAGCAATGAAGATACACATATGGCCCATAAGAAAATGAAAAGATGCTCCACATCATGTTTTATCAGGGAATTACAAATGAAAACAATGAGCTACAATTGCATACCTATACAAATGGCAAAAATCCAAAACACTGACAAAACCAAATGCTGCTAAGAGTGTGGAGCAACAGGAACTCTCATTCACTGCTGGTGGGAGTGGAAAATGGTACAGCCACTTGGGAAGACAGTTGGCAGTTTTTTACAAACTAAACATACTCTTACCATATGGTTCTGCAGTGCTCCTTGCTTTTACCCAAATGAGTTGAAAATTTATTTCCCATGAAAATCTGCACAGAGATGTTTATAGCAGCTTTATTTATAACTGTCAAAACTTGAAAACAACCAAGGTGTCCTTCAGTAGTTGAATGGATAAATGAGCTGTGGGAGATCTGGATAATGGAATAGTATTTACTATTTAAAAGAAATGAGTTATCAAATCATGACAAGACATAGAAGAACTTTAAATGCATATCACTAAGTGAAGGAAACCTGTGTGAAAACGCTTCATGCTCCATGATTCCAAATACATGACATTCTGGAAAAGGTGAAACTGTGGAGGTGGTATAAAGAGTACTGGTTGCCAGTGATTAGGGAGGAGGGAAGGAAAATTAGGCAGAACATAGAGGATTTTTAGGGCATTGAAACCATTCTGAATGTTGCTGGATTAGTAGATACTTGTCATCATACTTCTGTCAAAATCCATAGAATGTACACCACCAAGAATAAGTTCTAATGTAAATTACGGACTTCAGGTGATAATGATATGTCGATGTAGGTTCATCAGTTACAGCAAATGTCCTACTCTGGTGTAGGATGTTGATAGTAGGGCAGGCCGAGATGGGGGAAGGGTAGAGAGCAGGGGTATATGGGAAACCTCTGTACCTTCTATTTAATTTCTCTGTGAACCTAAAACTGCTTTTAAAAAGGGGTCTTAAAAACTCCTCTAGATCCCATTTTGTGTGGGTATGTTAGAGAATGTATGTTAAGAGGAAAAACAGGCCTAGCAACTGTTTTTTATCCACTTTTAAATTCATAGAAAAACTTTTATATTTCACTTAGACCTCATGACCTCATTAATTCAGATCTGCTCATTTCAAATGCATGATATTCAAGCTGGACTGAAGACTACTTTTGTAGTTCTACCCTACACCCCTCAAAGAAGGGGTTTTCTAAGGGGAAAAAGCTTGAATAGAGAATTCTTATTATTCTCAAAATATTCATCTGTTTTCAATTATTTTAAGCACTTTAAGAAGATCATTTACACATGAATGGCTGAAATGCTAGAATACAAAACTCTTATCTATATAAGAATACCTATCTGCAAGTTTCTTTGCTTTGAAACTTTTTAGTTATATAGCAATATAAATGTTTGCCTTTTAAAAATATCTCTGAAATTGATTTCTTTTGGTAAATGTTTGATTCCTGCCTCCTACAACTTTTCAAAATAAATTTTGATGCTGTTTGTGTGTAGAATGCCTATTGCTGAAAAGATTACTTTTAAGTATAATATGAATAACTTCTAACTTTTGCCTTATTTAGTTTTAAATAATGTATATTTGTCTACCAAGTTAAATATATATATATGCATATATATATATATATATGTATGTATATATATATATCAGGCTTTCAGATCTGTAAATGTATTCCACATCAAAGACCAATTTTCATTTATGAAGATGAACTTAAAAAAAAAGTATCCCCCCCAAATAAAGTAAAATCCAAATAGGTAACTTTAAAGTAGACAGCAAGTCTAAAAACAATATAAACAGGGAACCGTGCATGTTCATTTTGAGTGCTTTTTCTGCATGATATATCTTAAAGTACTAGTCCAGTGAGTTTGGAGTTACAATTTTTTTCTATTAGTGTCCCTTATACAAACAGTGGCATTTTTGATTTTTCTGAAAAAATTTTTAAGAAGCTCAAAATTTGGATTATCTGACCTAATGTAAAATTTTTGTTGAAAAATACTCTGAATGCCTTTATTGAATAGCACAAATCTGCCCCCATCAAACTCTAGCTAACTTTTCTAGAAAGGTATCTAATGATCTCAGAAGAAAATTAGTACCATGCTTTAAAGTACCTTGTTATGTTGACCTGTATACTTCCTACATAATACAACAGCTTTCCAGCTTTCTTAATTGTAGGGTTTTTTTTTCTTTTCATGATGTGTCAGGTTATTTTTCTGCAGCATATAAAATTTTGTTTAATTTCATTTATTTCACCATACATTTTAACTAAAAAATGCTTTTATTTTTACTCAACATTAATTGTATAGGCCCAACACCAACTGGATTTTTATATAGGTCTTGATTCATATTTAAAAAATTGTACATCTGAGTTTGGTTATTTTTAACCAGATCTAGTTATAATGAAAAAAGGAAAGCTATTAGTTAGGATTTGCCAAAAATATAAATTATTTGTCATTGCAATTGTCACTACATACAAAATTTTAAGTAAAGGAAATGATCATGCGGAGCACCTCTTAAGGAAACATGACTAATTCAGCAAAATTGCACATCTGAATTTTTCACTTCATAGTTGCATGACATTGACAAGAAAATTATTTTTTTCAAATTTATTTTAAAGGTTTTTAGACTATTGTGGTTTCCATGTGCTAACATGCCTAAGTACCTTAGCACACCATCTGTTATAAAATATGAGCTCAATAAATTATTACCTGAAATCCAATAAATGAGGAAGATGCAGTGGACACACAGGAACATTTTCACCAAGCTTATGACCAGGAGTTAGTTATAGCCTATATTCTAAAATATGTCATTATCTTTCCAAAGTTCGTTATGTGGACATCTTATATCTTCAGTATGTCTAAGCACTAATAATAAAGAAAAAAAATACTGCTAAACGCTGAAATACATTTGACTACAGTGCACGTTGGACTTTAGGAATTTTATTCATGAAAGTCTATTTTAGTCTTGTGTAGACTCCTGATGTTTACTTTAATAATAATGACAGTAAGTATGTAAAAACATAGAATGTCCACATGGAGACTACAAATAGGGTATGATAGGAAATGGCAGCAAGAAAAGATGAAGAAGTAATGCTAACTAAAAAAAAAGAAGAAGAAAGAAAAAGTGGGCACATTAACTTGAGGAAGAACAAACAGTATTCTGTAACCAAGAGATGCAGAGATATTTAATACAGGGCTATTAAAAGTCTAGACATGATAATGAACCCCCAAGACACCAGCAAATAATTGTACAGTACCTCAAGTCATAAAAATAGAGCAGACAACTCCCTTCCTTATGGACACAAGAAAGTCTGTGAAACCATTCATCTAAGTTTTTGTCTAAGCTATTAAAGAAATACTGTGTGCGTGTGTGTGTGTGTTTATGTGTCTTCGATACTAGAGAGCTAATCACTAGAAAGAAAACTTTATTAGCTAGAAATTTTCAATCTTCTAAAAGTACCAGATATGTAATATTTTAGTGTGGTTAAGCATTCTTAAGTTTTGTAAGTGTTTGACTTTTGGAATGCTGTTTTTGATAAAGCCCAGGTCTGCTACAATGTCTAAATCTCACACTACTGTGTGAAAATATGAAGTTTTACTCCCTCATTTGCAGTAGAAAAATGAGTATCCGATTATCCTTAGAATAGAGTCCATGAAATGCCTTAGCTGGCAAAAGAAACAGAAAAAGATAGACATATAACTTAACTTGAGACAAATAGTGGAAAGCTTCAGTCTGCTCTGTTTTGTCAGCAACTTCTGGCAGTCAAGTTAACAATAAAAAAATGCATATTGCTCAGCAAAATCCCCATGAATATTAGGTTCTGTGTGTGTGTGTGTGTGTGTGTGTGTGTGTGTGTGTGTGGTGTTCAGGACACATTATACCACAATATGGTATTTTGGCATATTGAATATTTTAAGCGGAGGGAGTTTGAGTAAACTGCAGAAAGCAGGAAAGTCAGTCTGGCATTGTCCCACACCCCTTCCTCTGAAGCGGGTCATAAAACTCTCATGTGAAAGGTGCCCTCCCTATACCTGGGACAAAGGGACACTGAGAAGGACCTCAACAAGCAGTCTGCTGTTTCCTCTGCTTTACTACACTTACCCCATCCTCCTTAGCCTACTATGTTCCTCCACGACTGCCCACTCTCATCAAACTTAGTATCAAAATACTCTGGTCTGTTTCTTTTGGTTTTCGTTTCCTTATGAAAGCTCCCGAGTCACATAAAACTCACATTAAATAGATTTGCATGCTTCTCTCCGGTTAATCTGTGTCAGTTTAATTTTCAGACCCAGCCAGAGACCCTAGAGAGTCAAGGAAACGTTTTCCTCCCCTACAGTCTGTTAGCCCAAGTATGTAAATTTTTAGATCATAGCATTCTAAAAATTGTGTGGCAGGTATGAAATGAGGCCAAATTCTAAAATACATGTAAGAAACAGGTCACAGATTGATACCTAATCATTCAACTGAGAAAAAAAAAGAATAGTAATTTAAAAGTTATTGCATGTATTTTTTTTGATTTCCGAATACACAATCAGATTTTATTTTTTCCATCCTTCAACATAGTGGGAATTTAAGGATGAGCTGGCGGCTCTAGTGAAATCATGCTAATTCTTTTAAATGTTACTACATTAAGGTGGAATTCTACAGTAATGCCTGTTGTGATTCTCCTAGGCAGAATCTTTAATTACTAATCTATGCAACCAAGGTCTTCCCTTATATTCTTTCATTATGACATTTGCCATGTTTTATTGCAGTTATTGACTTGCTCGTGCTTCTCGTCATTGCCCTGTCCTTGAGGAAAAACACTCTGTCTCTTTGTATGCTTAGTCCCAGGGCTTAAAATAGCAAAAATAATGGTTACCAATTATTGAATGCTTACATTGAACCTACTAATTTGTCTGTCCATCTGAATATAAAACACAGTCTCTTATTCTAATTGTTGTTAGTTTCCACAATTTCTGTCCATCGCCCTTACAATAAAGGGAATAACAGATGATTTTTATCTTTTGGGATTCTCTAGTACAAACATTAAGAATAAAAAAAGCCAGAAATAAGCAAAAAAATTCTCTGATTTTCCCCCAAATTTCTTCTGGATAGCATATAAAAATTTACATATAATATTTTTCATAATGCTTTTTCTTAATCTTCAGAAGACTTGTGTTTTGGTTCCCAGGGTGATTTCTACCACTTTTTTTTTTTTTTAAAGATTAAGTCATCCCTACACCCAACGTGGGGCTCAAACTTACAACCCTGATCAAGATTTGCGTGCTTCACCTGCTGAGCCATCCAGGCACCACTCTTCTGCTCTTTTAAAGATTTAAGTATATAGATAGAAATTTATAAGATTTATATAGATTTATATAGTATATATATATAGTATATAAATATATAGTATATATATATACTATATAAATATATAGTATATATATTTATATATAGTATAAATATGTATAAATAGTATAAATACTATATATAAATAGTATAAATGCTATATAAATAGTATAAATATATAGTATATAAATAGTATCTAGATAGAAATAGATTTATAAGATTTAAGAAAACAAAACCAAGATTAAAACCTTAGTGTTGAAGATGATTAAATCCCCTAACATGCTAATTATTGAAAAACATTAATTCAGAGGCTGATAATAAGGTCTTTAGTATTTCCTGCATTCATTTTTCTGAAATTTTTTGGAGTGGTGTTAAGTTTTAAAAGGTCAGCTTAGATACTCACAAACGTAAGACAGCTAACATCACTGGGAGACATCACCATGGGTGGTAGATACTTTGTGAAAACAGTTTTAAGTTAAATGAGTTGTGATGTTCAAATAAAGGTTCTGGATTAATTTAGTTCTCTCTTTAAAATATAAGAAGACAATAGTTGTCTTGATTGCCTTTTTTTTGGTAGTAATTACAAGACAATTTCCTGTGAACAGTGTCTGTCTCTTAATCACAAGCAACAGCAGGTACTGAGCAATTGATATGCCACACATCTTACTTTGAACAACACCCACAAAAAAGCTATATTAAGATAAATACTAAAGAGCTCCAAATTAAATAATGATGCTTCTTTTTTCCACTTGACTTAATAGTTGTAGCAAACTTACTAGCAATGCATTCAGAATTCATGTACTCCCATGTATATATGTTATTGTCATGGTTTTTTGTTGTTAATTAATATTAAAATTTTATGAAAATTTTAGAAAAATATTTTTTAAATTGATCAGACTTTTAGAAGCATATACTTTTTGAATCAGCATTTCCAGTTTTATCTCATAGAAAACCATTTCCTATAAAGTATATTTTCAAATACACTTTATATTATATAGGAAATCAAAACAAGATAAACAGCCATAAACACTGACTACTCATCTATCTAATAATAAGATAGTTGTTGCATAAATTATGCACCAAGGTGTCAAAGGAGAATTTCATGGACAGCGTTAGGAAGTTAGGCGAGGGAGACTTTATTCAAGACTTGTAAGAGTCAAGATTATTTCAGTAAGAGAAAGGGATTGAACTCAACTCCACCAAAATAAAAGATGAGAGAGTTTTTATGTGCTAATGTGAGGAGGAAAAGTACTAGAGCACATTAGGATTGATTAATGTGGTTGGAGTGGCATTTACCAAAGTTTTACCCTCCTACAGAGACTAGGAGACAGAGGCCCTACATTCCCTGATGATTACATTTCAAAGGGATGACTCCTGGTTCCTTGAGAAAGTCCTGGGTTGTAAAAGTGGCCAGAAGCTGGGAGAAGATTTATATCTCAAAGGAGCAGAGAAAGAGTTTACAATTGCATGTTTTCTAAAGTAAATGCTCTAAGGATAGAGAGGGCAGGTGCTTGGAGTCAGGAACAAGCCTATATAAAGTTTAGTATGCAGGGAACATTAAAGCCATCCTGAGCAGTCATACAATAATACATGATGGCTATTGACAAGGAGGCAGCGTGTGGTGCCTGAATCTGTCCTAATCCCCTCAGGGAGAAGAGAAACTGGGATGGAAGATAAGAAAGCTTCATGGAAACTAGGTAACAGAATACCGCAAACAGCATAACTAATGCAAGTGGGGCCAAATCACCAGTGGCAGGAGAGATGCATATATAAAAATCCAATGAGCAGTAGCCAGAGGAGGAGAGACAAGAGGCTTCCATTGGTCCTAAGAACCAGATAGCCTAACAATCACCAAATAGGTCATGCGTTGAAAGGAGTACTGTCACATAGATGGGAGGCTCCAAGTGCTGTTCTGTGACTAGCAGATAAACTGGGAAAGGTGATTACAGGAGAGTGACAGGAGAGGATGTAGGAGGTTGTCTGGATCCACAGACCTTTCAGAAATGATAGATAGATAGATAGATAGATAGATAGATAGATAGATAGATAGATAGATAGACAAAAGAAGTAAGTCCCATAATGAGGAAAATAATAGAACACAAATACACAAATGGATCAAGGCAGGCAATTTGAGGGTACAGGAGAGAGAGATACCTGATAGTAAATGAGTGGGAGGACGAACAGAGGAGTCATATAAAGTGTATGACAAGGGGATATTTTAATTACTTTTTGAGAACAAGAATTGAAGGAACACTACCGATATGACCCTTGAAGTTATTCTGCTGTATCTTGGCCCCAACAGAAAACTGCTTCCATTTTCTTGCCCCCCCCCAAAAAAAAGTTCAACTCACCTGAACATGAGAAATAGAAAAGACTAGCTTTTGAACTCGATTCAATGATATTTCAAAAGAAAAAAAAAAAAAGCAAAAAAATGTGAGTAGCATCCTTGAAGAAAATGAAGACACACCAGAAATACAAGGCAAAATATAGAAGCAAACTACAAAGTGAGCTAAGTGATATAAAGAAAATAATACAAGCATGAAAAACATATAAATCAGAATTAGTAATATTTAGAAATAAAATACATGGTCAATAGGAGGAAGTGAAAATGTAGCTTGTTTGCTCAAGAAAAAAGTAATACCAGGAAAAGATTTCAGAAACCAAGACCAAACTAGAAGTAACACAAGAATAAACAGACATCTTAAAAAATATTTGCTACAGACTGAACTGTCCCGCCACCCCTCCGCCCCCACCTAATCCCTGTGTGGCTGTACTTAGAGATGGGACATTTAAGTAGCTAATTAGGATTTAAATGAAGTCATAAGGGTGGGAATCTAACCCAGTAAAACTGGTGTCATTAGAAAAGGAAGGGCCGCGGGCAGTGTATGTGCATGGGGCAAAGACCAAGTGAGGACATAAGAAGGTCACCACCTACAAGACATGGAGAGAGGCCTCTGGAGAAATAAACCTTGTCAGCACCTTCACCTTGGATTTCCAGCCTCCAGAATTATGAGAAAATAAATTCCTGTTGTTTAAGCCACCCAATGTGTGATATTGTGTTAGAGTACATTGAGTAGACTATTGAAATTTTTAAAGAAAAATATATCCTATAAAGGAAAAAAATTAATTGCAACAAAATTTTGAAATGAGATATAAAAATTTTTGAAGGACAATTTTAGATACAGAAGACAAGCAAAGAAGACCTATTCTACAGATGATAGTAATTCTCAAAGAAGGCAAAGCAATATAAGAAAACTACTAAAAATCATAATAAAACAATGAAAATAAGAGAAAATACAGACCGACTTTTTAAAGGCACATTGTTTAACGTGGCAATTAGCACAAAATGTGTAATGCTGAGTCAAGTATAGTAATACTGAACTGTAAAGAAAAGGAACAAAAAATCATTTAGCCACAAAAGCAAAAAGACCGGGTCACTTTTAAGGGATAGAAAATTAGATTAGTGTCAGGCATTTTTGGTGACAACATGTGCAAAGAAAAAAAAAGTAAATGTGAAAGAAAATGTGAACCAGGGATATTATTTGTAATCAAATAGAACTTCAGATATAAAGGTCATGGAACAACCTTTATGATTATGTAGAGACTCCAGGAACCAAAATATAATTGGAGAGGCTTTCTCAAAAGGCTAGAGGTGTACTATATAATTTTTTTTTTTTTTACATCCAGACAAAAAGCAGACATAATGGTGATTGAAGAGTCTGCAAGTGATTTGTGTTCTGACAACATAGATCTGACAGAATGACTAAAAAATGTGAGGGGTCGGGAGGGAATGAGAATACATAGAAAGTTGAATAAATTCACTGCTTTCGGCAGAGGTCAGTAAATTAAGTCTTGGGACAAATCCAGCTTGTTACCACTTTTGTAAATAAAGTTTTATTGGAACACAGCCATGTTAATTTGTTTGCATATTGTCTAGACTTCTCTAATGCTACAAAGGCAGATTTTAGCAAGTATGATAGATTGTATGGCCCACAAAGGCTAAAATAAAACATTTTCAAGCGTACCTTTACAGAAAAAGATACTGTGTACCCTTTTAAAAAGTATTAATTGAGAATGAGGAAACTGTGTGTGTGTAGGGTACTTGATGCCTTCTTGATGAATTCCCTTCTTAATTATATATGCAGAATTATTTTCTTTTGCTTATAACTAGGATCCCAAACTGAGAAATATTCTTCAAGAATCCCTTGCCCTGTGTCTGTAGTATACAAAAGTATGAACACCTAGAAGAGTGATTATTAATCAACTTAAAGTCAAAGGTATTTTCCAGTCTGTTTCTAGTCAGGGAAAAGTAGTAAATACAGTAGTCTTCACTGTCAGGCAACCAACTTCATTTATCCTTTGGAATTACAGTTAGAATTTAAAACAAGTGGGTGAACAGAAATTGAGATAAAGTATACTAAATCCCCCAAAGCAAGTTATCCATTAATTATGGAAATAGAAATACAGAAGGAATGCCATAGAGTTAGCATCAGTCCTGAAACAAAGGATAAAGTCTCTGATGCTTTTTCCACATAAAAGCATTTTGCAAAGGAAAATACTACAGTAGCAATTAACTACAAACAATGAGTATGTGTAATGGCACTTCTGAATTAAAACTAACCAAATCATTCAACTAATTTAATCTTCCATAAAGTTAGTTGTCTTAGGTTGGCTTCCCCAGAAATAGACTCTGGGAGGGAGGTTTACATGCAGGTAGATTATTGGAGAGCGGAGGATATAGACTTCCTCAAAGGGAGGAGGCGGAACTGCAATGCAGTCACAGCAGAAGCACCAGCCAGTCAAGTCCAAGGGAGCTCTGGAGCTGGCATGGCTCTTCAGAATTCAGACAAAGCAGCCACTCTTTGAATGTGCACTGTCCAGGGCCATAGGGTAAACTCGTTTTAGCCAAAGGCAATTCCTCAAGCTTATCTCCACTGAGCTCTCAGGCTTACAGTGCTCCCAGTAGCCTGGGGAAGGAGTGCCTCAGTCTTCAAGAGCAGATCTTAATGGCACACTGCAACATGCAATATAATCCATTCCTGCTTACTCTGTATCCCTTATATAAACAATTCTGATAGAAGCTCCTTCAGAATTGTTGTCTCTTTTCTTAGGGAAATTTACAGGAGGACAGGCAGTGGAAACAAGCTAGAGGCTGCAACTGATGTTCATCGTCATCCTCTTGTACTGATTCCAGATTTCCATTGCCCCCCGGGCAGCTTGCCTGGTGGGGAGACCCAGAATCCCATCCTTGATGGATCTGAGTGCCTTATCATTATGACCTTTTCAGTCTATGAATGCTACACTTGTTCATTTATTATCAAAATTGAGCAAAGTAATACCAACATCTCCTCTGTAAATTCCCTTAAATGTCAAAGATATTAACTATCCTCATTTGTTTTCTATTTTTCACTTTTCTTTTTTAATGTGGTAAGAACACTTAACATGAGATCTATGCTCTTAATGAATTTTTATCTGTACAGCACAGTGTCGTTACCTATAGGCACAATGTTGCACAGCAGATCTTTAGAACATTATCTTGCATAACTGAAATTTTAGATCAGTTGAATAGCAATTCCCCATTTCCCCCTCCTCCTAGCCCCTGGCAACCACTATTCTACTCTCTGCTTCTATGTATTTGACTATTTTAGATGCCACATGTAATATTACATTAATATTTGTCCTTCTCTGACTGGCTTATTTCACTTAGCTTATTGCAGTTGTTAAGAAAAACAGTATGGAAGTTCCTCAAAAAATTAGAAATATAAATACTGTATGATTTAGCAATCCCACTTTGGGGTATTTGTCCAAAAATACTGAGTTGAGGATATCAGAGATATCAGAGATATATCCACTCCCATGTTCACTGAAGCATTGTTTACTATAGTCCATTGGACTTGGTCCATTGGAATACTCTATGGCATTCTATCTTGGCAGATCATGTGTTCTAGTGAAGATACATCATTACTCTTACAGAATGGAAGAAGTACAACATAATCACTTATCACCAAGTTGTTGCCATTGCGTCTCCTTCTGTGGCAGTGCTGAAATGGAGACTCAGCATGGATCTCATTCTCGGAGGTTAGATGTGCAAGAGCAGCAACAGCTTGATCAGTCTTTGTGTGTAGGAGTACAAGGTGTTGGGCCAATTCGTAGCCTGCATCCTCCACCCCTTGCATCATGGCTATCATCCGACCAGTATTGGGTTAGCCATGGTCATCTGGCAAAGCCATTTTGCACACTTAGTTGGGTATTGCCTCTTTAACGATGCATATCCTTCAGTGGATACTAACGTGCAACACAAAGCTCTTTACAGTATGTGCTCACTCCCATAGGTCAACCAAATGCTGCTTCCCCAGATTGACATGCTTTCCATCTTCTAATCTTTTCTGGGTTTCTGACCAAGCAGACAAGCCATTTGCCGCCGCCCATGAGCCCATACATATTTTTATCAGCCTTTTCTTTTTCCATCGGAAGTGAATCACTAGATATACATTCCAAAGCTCTGTCCACTGGAAGGAATTCTCCTCTCTTCTGCCTTTGACAGCCATCCCTGAAAGGGGGGACCGTAACAAAAAGCAGTCCATTCTCAGATTGTACCCATATATTGACCATAAAACAAGACTGCCATTTTTCTTATCTTCCATCAGATCAAGAAGTACCCCATCATTTGGCCGTTGGTGTGAGTGAAAAAGTGCCAGTGCAACATTGACATTAGAGTCAGGGCCACTTGTGCCTACAGCTTTCCTGTGGCTTTTTTTTGTGCCTGCTCTTGTCCAATCCCAGATGTACCACTTTCAAGTTATGATGGATAGTGTGAGTGAATTTGTGGACCTAACAGGATGAAGCCACTGCGGGGCATTTCTGATCACATGAACATTGATATTCCATTTCATGTGTTCCACCCCTACCAAGGATCAGTAGCATGACAGCAGCTGTTTGTAAAATGGTACATAATTATCTACTGCACGTGGCATAACATTGCCCCAAAACCCTAGGGGCCAATGTTGTGATAGTCCAATTGGAGCTTGTTATAAACTCTATACATTATGTTTTCCAAGATACCTTTAATACCATAGGGACTGCAGATGGTTTGGACCAATTGGTGATGCCGTTTGCACGGCTGCCTTGACCTATGCTCTTAGCCACATCCAAAGTTTATAGCCTTTTGTGTGTTACCCAAGAGAAGGGGAAGAGAAATGTTCTAAGATGTGAAAAATGCTACCCCCAGAAGAGGTCTACCACGTATTATGCTTCCTTCCTAGAGGTAGGAGGTGTGAGATACAATGATTTGTCTTTTACTTTGGAGCAGATGTACTGATATGCCCCAGACTCCAGCTACTATTAAAAACTACTTCGCAGCCTCTGAAGACTTCACAAATTTATTTCCCATCATTTGGAGCACATCTTTCTTACCAAGTCCTCCAGCTTACTTGCCACTTCTTGCTTATACAATTTAATTTCTGTAGTATTCTTTAAAATGTTCAGAGCGTCTCAAGTCCCTTTGGACTACATTTTAACAGAGGTTAAAATAACTAACATAGCACTAGGACAAGGCAGTAAATGTAGACTGTTAGTTGAATTATGGTGTAATTTGACTTTTTCTATACATTTTGGCCAAGATCAAGGATAAAATTGGGGTAGGATGTCTTGTCAAGTGTTATTTTTTGTATGAAATCTAACAGAAAGGAGTGGGATACATTGCTGCAGATTCAAAGTGTGTCCATGTTTTAGGAGGTTTCAAGGCTTTTCAGTTGGCTTGACCCAAACATTGCCATTCCAAGTCAAAGAATCGCACTTATTCCAATTAAGGCTTTATTTCTCTGTAGGAGACTAGCTAGAGATGGAGAATTCAACCTTCTCTAAGGCTCTCCTGTTTTTAAAATGAAGTGTGAGGTTTTATCATCAGCTCTCTGCCCTCTTGCTGCAGGAACTAAGAGTCTTTATATACTACAAAAGAGGCCCTCTAACTTTCAGCATTGACTCTCATTTAGTGAATTAATCATTCTAAGCATTTTATTGTATTTCTTCAGTGCATCAGTGCTCATTGTCTTTGCAATTACTACTATACTTGAACCTGTCTAAAGTGACCCATCCATCACCCACCAGTGCATTCTCTTTCATTGGTATCCCATCCAACTTCACCACTATGAAAAGCAGGAGGAGGAGGAGCAGGAGGAGAAGAAGGAGGAGGAGGAGGCGGAGGAGGAAGAGGTGGAGGAGGGAGAGAAGGGGGGAGGGGGAGGGGGAGGAAGAAGAGGAGGAGGAAGAAGAAGGAGAAATTTAACAATTATACATGGTATGCTAACGTCATTGTGACAACTACCACCAGTGATGGAAGAAGAATTGTCAGCTCTGAGTGGATATCAGTTCCAAAATCCCATTTTAGAGTCTGTTTCCTTGGACCTTGTCAGGCACCAATTCTCTTTGGTAGGGTTTTCTGAGGAACAGACTCTGAGATTGGTATTTACCTGCAGGGAACTAATTGGAGAATGCCTTGGGATTAACTACTGTGAGGGTATGAAAGCAGTGACTGATCAGAGGGAGGCATTTGCTGCAGTGCAGTCATAACCAAGGTCTTAATTCATTCCACAGAAAGCTTGGAGCTCAGATGGCCCCTAGAGTTGTTCCAATTCAGGCAAGTAGGCCGGGTCATTAATACTTTAATAATAATCAAACCAGATCTTTTACTGAGTAAGCTGTGTTGGAAAAAAGATAATTGAATAGTGTCAGAGCTGTTGTGAAATTATTGTGTAGAGCCAAGAGCATAACACAGATTGGTCACTTCTGTCCATTTCTCCATTATGAGCCCTGACCCTGATATAAAATAAGTAGGAAGATGGGATAGTCAAATGTACATCCTTGGCTCTATTAGAACTTAAATATATTGGCATCCTTCTTTCTGTTCTCACCTCTTTGAGGGATATGGAAAAACTTTGAACCTAGGAAGCCCAGTGTTAGCTTTCATAGGTGAGGTTGAAGAGAACATAGATGCTGTCACCGGAGCTGAATTAGGAGAAAGGGGAAGTAGATCCATATTTTAATTCCAGTCTTCAGCTTCAAGCAATGGGCAATTGGTTCTGGTGATTAAGAACATTTCAGAGGGATTCTATACTGTTTATTCTTATCCCCTTTCTCTCAAATAGAGAGGAACATTTTAGTAATCAATACATATTATACTTAAATTTGTATATATGTGTTCTTTTTTTTTTTTTTTAAAGATTTTATTTATTCGACAGAGATAGAGACAGTCAGTGAGAGAGGGAACACAAACGGGGAGTGGGAGAGGAAGAAGCAGGCTCATAGCGGAGGAGCCTGATGTGGGGCTCGATCCCGTAACGCCAGGATCACGCCCTGAGCCGAAGGCAGACGCTTAACCGCTGTGCCACCCAGGCGCCCCTGTATATATGTGTTCTAAACATAAATTGCATAAAGTCTAACATAGTTTTTATATTGGAAATTAGATGGACATTGGTTGACAGAATTATAAAAATTAATAAATTTATCATTTATTAAACTTTAAAAATACTGTTCAGAATTATTGAGAATATTATGACTTAATTTTATTAACTGGAATTTGCATTTAAACTTTAATGGATACTTTAAAAATTTTGAGCAAGATAATCTTTGCTCAATTATGGAAATAATAAAATTTTTTTATTTTTTATTTAATTTCCATGTTTCATAATATATTTATGAGATAACATTGTGCATTTTATTATTTAACACTTTTGGTGATTATTGCTAATAATTATATCTTGCATCATAATCTTGATTATAGCAACATGATACATACTTATTCAAAATGATTGAATACTAACACATTGCTATTTCATATTTTATTACTTAAGAATGTAAAACATATTTAACATTCAATATCTAGATTATTGCCTCATGCCTCTAAAGGCTCACAGATTTTACCCTACTTGCAAACTATTTGTTAGCTGGCCAGAGTCTCATTGTTTCTTTTAGAAGACTCCTGAGTTAGAGACCAAAAGCATTTTATTATTCATAGCAATGATGGTAGAAAATTTACATTTTCATGGTGGTTACCCAAGCCCTACTTCCCACAGGGTGACCAAAAAAAAAAAAAAAAATAAAAAGCCAATGGTTTCCTAAATCTCAATCTTTAATTATGAGATAAACATGCCTGCCCTTTGCTTCAGAGAACAATACTAATTTCCAAGGCTGTTCACCATACAAACATTCTTGAAAACAGTCCGAAACAAAGGTTAGCCAGTGACTCTGCTTACCAAATATGTTAGAGACCCATGAAAGATTCTCTCCCAACAATCATTACTGCCAATAAAATCTGAATTATGCAAAAAGCTTGATTCTAACAACTTAAATATTTTTTTCTGGAATGAAACTTAGACACTTTTAGAACAAAATATTTTAAAATTATATATTTTTTAAAAAATTGTTCATTCAAATGTTCCCTGCCCATCAGCGGAACATCTGGATGTTTGCAGTATTAAATTCAACCATCTCTGATACTTTGCATACTTTCATTCATATAAATGCCATAACTTGACATAAATCTTTTGTTTTAAACTATATAACTTTTAAATATTTAAATATATTATACTTGAATTTCCATTTGTATTCTTGTTAAGATGTCAATAGTATTTTTTTTTTTAAAGATTTTATTTATTTATGTGACAGAGAGACAGCCAGTGAGAGAGGGAACACAGCAGGGGGAGTGGGAGAGGAAGAAGCAGGCTCCCAGCCGAGGAGCCCGATGTGGGACTCGATCCCGAAACGCCAGGATCACGCCCTGAGCCGAAGGCAGACGCTTAACGACTGCGCTACCCAGGCGCCCATGATGTCAATAGTATTTTTATGTTAATTCAACATTTTGCACTAATATTCCTTCGTGCAATCAAGTTGTCAATAATATGTTTTAGAGGCCTCATTTGAAATGTAATTTCATTGTCCAGTTGGATATATTGTCTGAGCTACTCTTGACTATTGCTCAAGTCACTGTGATAGTTTCATTAGTCCTACGACCATTCAGCATCATTGAATTAAGGTCATTTTTTGTTTAGCAAATTAATAATTTGACATATGTCATGTGTAGGTATCCACAGATAACTGTTCAAGATAAAAGAAATATTGGTGTTGGGCAACATTAGGAACAAATATAAGGTTCAGGACTGGCGCAGATCTGTCACTAAATGTATACAAGAGCAAAAGTTTTAAGTCTGTGCATTGAACAGAAAAGATGAATAATCCTTGCTTTGCCCAGTGACTTAAAGGCAATTTTTAATTTTTCTATATTCCCCATTTGACAAACCATTATAGGAGACACAGAGAAAGAGAAATTGCCCAAATCTCAGCAGTCCTGCATTATTAAGAATTAACAGTAGCATACAAATGCATATCAGAGATTGTGAACAAACCATCATACTGGAGGCATTAGTGTCTATGAACCTTAGTGATCAATATCTCAGGGTACAATACATAAGCCTTGAGAGTTAATTTATAGTTGCAGATTGTCAGGTGGGATTGAACATTGAATCAAAATCACAGTGACTTGCATGAAATTGAATTTATAATTAAGCAGAGCCTTTCTCAAAGAACAGAAATTGCTTTCAAAGAGATCATCAAAAACTAATGCACTTTAGTGCATATATTTCTTGCAGTTTTCAGCACCACGGTTTTCTAGTATATACACTAGAAGGCTACTAAATGTATACTCTTATTTTATAAAAATAATTCATTTTCTGTGCAGTGGTTTTTACCTTAGTAATTTGAAATGCAAGTTAGTGTGCCCCTATGGTAAATTCAGATTTGTAATGGTGTGTTTCATGGTGTGTTTGATAAAGAAAATCATGTGTATCAAAAATTTAAAGAATGCTCTTCAAGCTGTACTGTTAAAAAAATTGTACTAATGCCATCAATTGTTAGTTACTGTTGTAAGCTCTCTCTACAATGTATTGTTTACACTAAAATATGACCTGTACTTTAAATAAATTAGAGCTCCAAGGCTACCAAGAATTAATAGACTAGATTTTAGCAAGTTGCTTCACAGAAGCCATATTGTAGCATTATGTAATTAATAAGAAAATTACACTTCACAAATTGTTTTATTACAAACAAGTTAAATATTAATTGATTAATTGAACTTGTTTAATTCATCTGCACATCCAGTAATAAAAATAATTATATAAGATATAGCATATTCACATGATTGAATATGTATTTAATTATGTAACTAATGGCATATGAAATGACTCCTATGAATAACCAATAATAATAACAATAATGGAGCAGTGTGAGTATACAAACACTCTAAGTAAAATTATGTGAAAATACGAATGTGAAATATGATCAGAAATAGCAGAATCTAGAGAAATACAAAAATTGTGTTTGTGAAGTGAGCATATGAATACATTCCTCTTTGGTAAAATATCTTTATGTTGCTATATTAATATTCAGATTTATATAATACATATTAAAAAGCTATTTATGTAGGATAGCAGAAATTCAGGCTTGAATTATATCAGATTCCACAGCATTAAGGAAATTAATCAGTGTAGGTAAAGTTGTGTATTTTTTATCAGTGTTATAAAAATATAAAAGAGCAGATCTTCTAAAAGAAAACTGTGTTTCATTATATACAATATATGTTCACCATTTCAGTTGAGTTAACATATATGGTGAACATGATTTATATAATTAACTCAGCTTTGTTTATCCACCCTAGAACACAGGGTTGCTTTAAGTAGTGGAGAAATGAAGATGGAGAAAGAAAGAGAAAATACCATTTTAGCCTGTGTCCCCTATGAGATAAGTAATTTTCACCCCCATTTCATTGATGAAAAGACTGACATTTTATAATAGCTTGATAGGGTTACCATAACAAAGTATTATACACTGGGTGACTTAAAAAATTTTTATTCTTTCACAGTTCTGGAAGCTAGAAGCCCAAGGTCAAGGTGTCAGCAGGGTTGGTTTTATCTGAAGCCTATCTCCTTGGTTTGTAGATGGCCATCTTCTCCCTACAACTTCACGTGGTCTTCTCTCTGTGCATGTCTGTGTCCAAATTTCTTCTTATAAGGACACTAGTTATAATTGGATTAAGGCGCTCCCTAATGACTTCATTTTATCTTCATTACCTCTTCAAAGACCCTGTATCCAACCATAGTCACAACTGAGCTACTGGGGGTTAGGACTTCAACACGTGAATTTTGGGGGACAAGATTCAGCCCATAACACACCTTGTAAGCTGATTAATTTTCCCAAGTTCCATGGTAGAGCTTGTATTCTTGAATTCCAGAAGCTATTTTTTTTCATAAAGAAAAGGCAAAGCAAAATATTCTAAAATAAAGAATATAACATAGAATATCTTCTTTACAAAGCTCATAAGATCCATCATCACGAAATGTGTCATCACACACTGGAACATATATAAAAATAAATTGATCATCTGTGCCTCAGGCTGACAGGCTGACATTATACAAACAATTGGCTCAGACTTTTTCCTCCCAGAAGTAGTCATCTGTATACCAGTTATATGTTTATACAAATACACTATTTGGACGTTTTCTCTCATGAATATTTCTCTTTTGTGGTTTATTAACCCATATCCTAAAGGTTTCAACACATTCACTTCCAATTTCATCTACTTTTTAAAAAATATTCCTTTCAATATTGCCCATTTAAAAATCATATAATTGAGTATATAGATAAAAAGCACTTTAAGTGGCAGATAGTAGAGATTAAATATGGGTTATAGTAGTATTACATGATATGGTTGCTCTTGTCTGTATTGTAAGGTAGTTGAATTCATCTTTCTCCTTTTTCTTGTGTCCTTTATCCACAATGTTGTGTTGCTCATTTGTCTCCCTTCTATGCCTTTCTTCCCCCCCCCACGCCCCCCGACCTTGAGCCCTTGGGCTGCTGCAGGTGCCATCAGTGCCACACCCCTGCCCACAGCACGAATCTCTCCTGTTCTTGGTTTCAATCATGCCTATCCTCCTTCAGGTACCTGTTCTCACTTCTTCCTTCTCAGTTAAGGAATCTTCCTATTATAAAGGGTCAAGTTAGGAGGAAAATCATCTGATGAAGCAAATTGACCCCCAGCTGCCATCCACTGGTGACTGCATTTTATACATTCATACTTTTTAACAAAAACATACTTCATTCCAATTAATAACTTTCCAGATTGATTAACAAAAGGAAATCTGAAAATATTCTCATCATTTTGTTGATATAGGACATTTGTAGTTACTCTCCCACTTCTTGGCTAGTGAACCATAATATTTTTTAAACAGCAATGAGGCCCTCCATGGTATGACTCATGATTAATCTAAATCCATAAGCTAGAGCAAAGTATGTGGCCCAACAGTGACCTCTGAGACACAGAGAGACCTACTCTGTATCGGGTGAGGCAAACCATCAAGGGGTCTGAGTGCCCCTGCCCGTTCTTACAGGGTACACAAAAATGCAAGGCCCTGATTATTCTTTACGTGGGCTGAATTTCAGGTTGTGTTTGTAGGGATGAGTCTTGAGGACTGCGATAATGTCTCCTCCTGGGAAAAGCACAGACTTGCTTACTGCTTGCTTGTTCATATAAAAGAGCAGCTTTTCCAAAGTCAGTGATGGTCAGTTGCCACACAAACCCAGAGCATGCACAGCACTCATCAGGGCCCACACTGCGTCCTCGCCGTGGGACCTGGGGCAAAGGGAACCAGTGCAAATTCTGATGCTCCTGTGCTTGTTGTGTTGTGAGTTACAAAGGTGTGTGTGTCTGGCCTAGAAATCTTGTGTCTGCCAAATTTGTCAAGACTCAAGTTTCTAACATTTTATTGTACCCTACTTACAAGTTAGTAAGTTAGTCTGTTTTTGTTTCTGGATATTCCAGAATACACTGAGTAATATTTATTTCCTGTGAGGAGAGAGGCGTGTGAAAAACTTGTTTGGCTCCCCTCTATCCTGTTCCTACAATAGGTGACTTGTTAACTTTAAATGCATTGTAAATGTCAAAGGAGTTAAGAGAAGGGGGTGATAATGAAAACTGGGGATGAAACGGAAGTGGAAACCTCAGGAAATGTTTAAGATTGATTTCAAGTGTGGGACACTGGGTGGTGCAGTGGGTCAAGTGTCTGACTCTTGGTTTCCGCTGAGGTAGTGATCTCAGTGTCGTGAGATCGAGCCCTGTGTGGGGTTCCAGGCTCAGTGCAGAGTCTGCTGGAGCTTCTCTCTCTCCTTCTCCCTCTGCCCCTCCTGCTCGTGCTCTCTCTCTAGAATAAATAAAAAGTATTTTTTTAAAAAAAGATTAATTTCAAGTGAATTAAACTTGAGTAAAACTTTAAGTACAGATGTCAGTAGGCATGACAGTGGCCTAGGCCACCACAATTATTTATGTCAGTGCACACAGCTGTCCTTATTTATTGTGTATTTTGAAACCTGTCACCGCATTACATCTGTGTGCATTAAGATCCATGTGTGTATCACTTAGTGTCTAAAAGAAAGGACAGTAATATTTAGAGTCAGACCTGTAGGCACATCCTTTTCTAACACTTGTTACTTTATTAAGTTATCGTATTTCCCACATTAATATTGTTTGGCTGCAGTTGACAGCTAACCCAATTAATAGTAGGTCACATAGCACGTCTGGAGAAGATTCCATTTCGTTCTGCAAGACCCAGTCTCTTGCTCAACTTCCCTGCCACCTACTATAACATGTTTGCTTGTTGTCCTTAGTTTTCTTTCTCATGGTTACAAGAAGACTATTTAGTTCCAAACATCATGTCCTCCTACAAGTATTTCCAAGGGAAAAAAAGACAAGGACAGGGTATCAAAAGTCTTTTTGTCTGGCTATTTTATCAGGAAGGAAATGCTTACAATACTAACTGCAGTGGAGGCTGGTAGAAGAAAATTGCATTTCTTTAATAATGAACAGTTTTGAATCCCTCTTCATGTATCAATTGATATTCATATCTTCTTAGATGAAATGTAGGTTCAAATTATTTATCTATTTTTTAACTGAGTCATTTCCTTTTTTCTTATTGAATTAGGAGAATTTTTTATAAATTCTAGGTGCAAGTTCTCTATCATATCTGTGTATTTCGAATGCTTTGTTGTCAATTCATCACTTATCTTCTCATTTTCCTAACAGAATATTTTGAAGACAGAGAATCTTAATTTGCTAAAGTTCACATTATAATTTTTCCTTTTCACATTTCATGTTTTTTTGTGTCCTGCATAAGTAATTGTATATAACCACACATGACAAATTTCCCCCTACTTTTCCCGATAATTTTATAACTTAACTATTACATTTAGCTCTATGATTTGTTTCACATTTTTTACATCATGGGACTCATATAAGACTTGTGACTTCTATAGATAGGCAATTAATCAAGCCCCATGTGTTGAAACGAATATGTTTACTGAATTGTGGGGGTTTTTTTAAATCAATTATTCGTAAGTAGGTGAGGGTATATTTTGATTCTTTTTTTTTTTTAAGGTTTTATTTATTTGACAGAGATAGAGACAGCCAGTGAGAGAGGGAACACAAGCAGGGGGAGTGGGAGAGGAAGAAGTAGGCTCACAGCGGAGGAGCCTGATGTGGGGCTCAATCCCATAACACCGGGATCACGCCCTGAGCCGAAGGCAGACGCTTAACCACTGTGCCACCCAGGTGCCCCTATTTTGATTCTTTTTACAGCAGTCTATGTTTCTATCCTTTTGCCAATACTACAATGTTTTCATTATGTAACTTTATGATAAATTTTAAAATCAGATAGTATAACTCTCCAGATTATTTTCTTCATTTTCAGACTGTATAATAATTCTAGGTCTTTTCATCTTCAATATATGTTTTATAATCTGATTGTTGATTTCTAAAACAGAAAAAGAAACAGTTGAAATTTGTATTGAGATTGCATTGAATATATAGATCAATTGATATCTTAACAATATTGTGTATTATGTCTTCTGGTCAATGCACTTCATACAGCTCTCTTTTCTTAGGGTTTCTTTATTTTTTCCATCGATGTTTTTGAATTTAAGCATATATATCTTGTGCATCACTTGTTAGATTTATTTCTAAGTATTTCATTTTTATTGATATTTAAATTTAATACATATATATACATTTAATATATGTAATAAATTTAATATAAATATTTTCATTTTCCAAATGTTTGCTGCCGGCTTATAGAAATACAATTTAATTTTGTATATTGAATTTTATTCTTGGACCTTGTTAAATTCACTTATTTAAAAGTAGGAATTTTTAAAGAACTTTTAGAATTTTATATATAACCAATCATGCTGTTTGTGAATACAAGTTTTTTTTTTCTTCCCTTTTAATCTTCTAGTATGCCTTTCAGTAAAATGTTAAACAGAATGTTATTGGCTTGTTATTAAGCTGAGAGGAAAAGCATACAATCTTTCACCGTCAAATATGATTAGCTGTAAATTTTTATAGCATGAGAACAAAATTTGTTGCAACTTTCTACACCCTAAATGGAAGTCCTGAGGGGCTGTTTTGATTGTCGTAATGCCCTGGGAGTACCATTGCTACTTAATATGAAAGGGCTGGAGTTGCTACAAAATGCCAGTAGTTATCCCCACTGAGCCAGTGCTGGGGCCAAGAAGACAAAAAAAAAGAGTTTTTTCTGTGAAATAATGAAAAAAATGGGCTTTTTTAATAGGAAACTTTTAGTGTCTTCTGCAGCTACTTTTTTATTTATATAGTTGTAATTCCCACAATATTTCCAACATTTTATATTTATTTATGAAGTAAATACCCTTGTGTATATTTACAAATAATATTTTACAAGAATATTACAAATTCATTTAGAATCTGTGTTTCACCAAGCTCTTAATATTTTTTGTTCGGTGGTTGGATTACCAATAATTATACACACATATGTATAACATGTATTATTTATAACAATTATATGTATAAATAATATACATATATTAAATACATCATATATATACATTTATTTTTCCTAAACAGTTCATTGTAGGCATTAAGAGGACATACTAGAACTAAAATACATATAAATAAGACATATACATGAAATAAGATATACAGTGCAATATTTAAAACTCAATATGGTAAATATATAATTGAAGGAATGCACTGAGTTTTAGTATTGGAACACTCAAAATATTTTCAACTTTTATACTTTTATTGTGGATTCATGTTAAAGAGAGCACATATAATGAGAAATGGAGTTCTTCCAAAAATGTTCCTTACTCAGATATAAAAAGTATTTTAGACAGGGGACTACAGTAAATGGGAGTTGTTCAGTATACTTGTGAAAAAAATCAGAATGAACGGATAATTAATCTTCCAAGTACTTCTAAAAAACAGAAAATAAAAAAAATTTGTAAATACTGAAGGCAATGCTTTGGGAAACAACCAGAAGCAAGAATGATGAGTTGAATTTTACAAGGTAATATTACTGTACAGAATTGAGATTTGTAAGTCATTATCTAAGAAGAAATAGAAAAAGCCTTTAGCAGAATGTATATCTACATTCAAAAAGCAAATAAGAATTGGAATTGAATTGCTAAAAGAGTTAACGGTAAAACAACAACAACAAAAAAGACAGGAGAATTGGTGTTTCGGAAATTAGCTAATATTCACTTAAATTGCTGAATCTAGTATTGGTCATGCTAACTTTACAATACTGTAATCGGAAAGGATTCTTCATGGACTATCAAAAATGAATACTAAATCCCTGATTCATTCTTAAGGGAAAATGAAATAAATTTAGCCAAAATGAGAGCAGATTGGGAGGAAAGAGGAAGCATATTTCACTTTTTAAGATCATGGGAAATGTTATTTATTTCACTGAAAATAGACTGTTCTTATTCACTTTATTCATCATGGCTGCAATACTTTGTCTTTTGTATGTGCTGTGCCATATCGAAGTAGTTACAGATGTCAGACAAAATGGGCACTAGGAAATATGTAGCAATGAATGGCTCTGGACTACATTGTGCCCTTATCACCAGATGTGGTTAGAAAGCAAATGCTAATTTCCCATTTCAGATCAGATTAAATAGCCACTAAATATTCTGTAAAACTCCCGGTAAATGGCGTTAAGAAAAACACTCTTTGAACAGTTTTGATTTGTATTCCCTGTTGGTCCTGAGAGCTTCACAGACCACTGGCATTCAGCTCTAACAGATATCCTAACCCCCAGGGAATTTCAAGAGCCTAGTAAACTATTGTGCACCTTGTGAAGGTTAAAATATTTTACGTTGCTGACTTTCCTTCTGTTTTGATACCTGCCTCGGATCCTTTCTAGAACAGAGGGCTAGGTAGACTCTATTAGAGATAATGATAGATGATAGGTAGGTAGGTAGATAGATTATACATCCACTCCTCCCCACAATAAACCCCACATATAGGCACATATATTTACATGTCAGTTCATTCAAAACTACTAAAAATGAATTGCATCTGAGACCAGTTAGCTTCAAGTTAGAATAAGCTCCTTGATTTGAAATAGTATCTTAATTATCTTTGAATCACCTATATCAGGTACAATATTGGGCACTAAATGATCAAAAAGCAAACCCAAAACAACAACAAAAATGACATGAACTAAATAAGAAAAGAGATAGAAGTTTCAAGTGATAGTACTATATACAAACACCCCAAAGAATACTTGATTAGTAAGTAGACTGGTTGTAGACATCCCCCAATTTCCATTGCCTAGCAGGAAACTTACCCCATTTAAATAATCACAAGAACTCAGTGCACTAAAAAACTCTGAGCAAAGAAAGAATTAAGGCTGCCATTTGAGGGTGAGGTTTAGGAACAAAGTGTGGGAGTCTTCGGTGAAAAGTGAGACAGTTACCTTTGCAAGCAGGAGAGACTGAGTTGGGAGATATCAGCATCCTGGCTTGAGAGCAATGAAGGTTCATTTAAGATGGCGATTCTCTATTTCAAGGATATCTTTGGTCATATTCAGCAACATTGTGATAGGCATCGCCTTAGTGAAAAATTGGACTTAAGTAGGATGGTAGCGAAAGAGTTGATTGTATGCAATAGAATGATTTCAGTGATTTATCGTGGTACTTAAGCTAAGACAATGCATCAAGAGTTGATGGGAAGTGAAAATAGCAGGGTCAGTGGATTGAAGAACCCACTGGAAGGCAAAGGATTATTCAAGTTGAGGTTAAAAGGAGGGGGTGGTGAATGGAGAGTGAGAAGTTCAAAATTTAAAGCTGTGGAGGAGATGAAGTATTGCTGATAAGAAGGTAGTGACTGTGAGAGGCAGAAATTGAGGAGGGTCAGATATAGAGATCATTAGAGAGAGAAGCCAAAGAAACAGAGCCTTAGACATTAAATGTTTCACCTATATGGATCTTGAAATCAACAACAATTAAAAAAAAAAAGATTAGAGACCTACAGTGAACTACAATCACACTTTTACTGATGATACATGATTACATCTTTCATTTAACAAAATTTAAATTGAAGATCAGCTAGGGTTTGCAATTCGGCAGAGGTCATGTAATATATAAACTGTAAAATACATGATTTTGTGAAGAATAGGAATGTAGTTTCTCCAATTTTTAAATAATAATCTCTATAACATAATACAACCTGTTTTTAATGGGGAGTATGGTTTTTCTTTGAGAAAAAAGTAGGAAAAAATCTTTGGAACATTAACTTCTATAATAATACAATAAGCGAATTTTGAAAAACAGTGGTTATTCATGTCTGAGGTGTATTCTTAAATAATAATCTTGTTATAGAAACAAATATAATTTAGGATTCTTTAAACTTATGAACATTTTACAAAATAAACACAGTGAATGTGTTCAAAATCAAAATAATTTACAGAACATAAGAGTTTTTGCATGTGTATACCTTTTTAACAGTTCAAGGAAATTTAATTTTAAAAATTTAATTTATATTTACCATAATAAAAATGAGTCAGTTAGGGGGCACCTGGATGGTGCAATGGTTAGAACATGTGACTCTTGAACTTGGGGTCATGAGTTCAAGCCCTATGTTGACCTAGAACTTAGTTAAAAAAAAAAAGTCATTTAGTAAAAATATTGGGCAAAAATGGGCCACTATTGGAAAATACGTTAAGTGTGTTCTGATATAATGGACATGCAATTTCAGTTTTATTTCAAAATGAATTCCCACCACATATAAAAACCCACAGATCATACAAGGAAGGACTATATCCATTTAAATAGATTTCAAGTAGTACATTAGTCTTGTATTTAAAAAAGTTTTAAGGGGTGCCTGGGGGGCTCCGTTGGTTATTCATCTGGCTTCAGCTCAGGTCATTATCTCAGGGTCCTGGGATCGAGCCCCAAGTGGAGCCCGGCAGCCAGCTCAGCACTCAATGGGGTGTCTGCTTCTTCCTCTCCCTCCCTCTCTCCCTTGCTGTCTTTCTGAAGTAAACAAATAAAATCTTAAAAAAAAAAGAGTTTTAAGAATGTAAAGGGAATTGAAGATTATGAAGTTAGATGGCTGTTACGGAGCTGCCTACAAATTTGAGTCCTAGTTAATTATATATATTAAATGTTTTCATAATGTTTTATTACCTTTAAGTAATTACAGCCACTTTCAACTAAAATATTTTGCTAAATAGTCTACAAGACATGCACTCTATTTAAAGATAAAATATGCCAGGTTTCAATTTCTGGTTTTGATATTGATGTATTTTGTGATCTTATTCTCTCTGAGCTGAAAGTTATTCATTATTAAGATGGTAGATTGACCAAGACCATTTTATATCATTAACACCTTTCAAATTCAACATTGTATGAACAATTTAGATGTAATTGGATTTCTGCTGTGTGTGCGTGTGGTTAAAAACAGCTTCAAAGAAACATAAATTTTTATCTTTGTTAACACCATCAGCAAATCAGGTTTAAGTAATTGGTCCCAAAACTTCAAATTATAAGAGATTAGAAATCAGTGAAGTTTCAAAAATGAAAAGTTTGAAAAAGTGACTTTTCGGAGAGTCATGGTGGTGAAGGGTTAAAGTTATATACAAGTAAAGAAAGTAATGGACTTGATTCATAAGGGTTCACTATACATGATGATATTTAAGGTGACCATTCATTCATTTATTTAGAGCATGAGCAGGGAGGAGGGGGCAGAGGGAGAGAGAGAATCTTAAGCAGGCTTCACACACTGCATGGAACAACCTTGAGGTCATGACCTGAGCTGAAATCAAGAGTCAGCTGCTTAACTGACTGAGCCACCCAGGTGCCCCTTAAGGTGACCATTTATTAGCTTGATTTTTTTTTCAATAACTGGATGTTTCTAGATACGTAATCTGAACATTAGTGGGATTGAATTTTTCATTTTTTTATTAATGAACACAGAGAAACTAAGGAGCATCTACTGTTTATTTTGGTGTACTATGGATCACATAGTTAACTATTAAAAATAAAAAAGATTGTTTCCTAAACTATTTAAAAAAAAACATATTAATGTAATTATTGTTTTGTTTTTATTTAAATTCCAGTTAGTTAACATACAGTTTAATATTAGTTTCAAGTGTGCAATATAGTGATTCAGCAATTTCATATATGGCGCCAGGTGCTCATCCTGGCAAGTGCCCTCCTTAATCCCCATCACCTCTGATAACCATTGGTTTGTTGTCTATACTTAAGAGTCTGTTTTTTGGTTTGCCTACTCTGTCTTTTTTCCCCTATGCTCATTTGTTTTGTTTCTTAAATTTCAAATAGGAGTGAAATCATATGGTATTTGTTGTTCTCCAACTTATTTCGCTTAGCACAATACTCTCTAGCTCCATCTTTGTGGTTGCAAATGGCAAGATTTCATTCTTTTTTAACTACAGAGTAATATTCCATTATACATATATATCACATCATCTTTATCCATTCATCAGTCCACGGATACTTGGGCTATTTCCATAATTTGGCTGTTATAGATACAATGTTGCTATAAACATCAGGATGCATGTATCTGTTTGACTTAGTATTTTTGTAAATGTAATTATTTTTAAGCAGAAACAAGTATGAAGTTCTAGAAGTCAAATTAAGTAACATCTACAAACACACAAATTATACATTTACCCACATTTAACTCTGTTTATTTTACCAATAACTGTAACGTAAACCCAAATTTTAGCTTCATGAAAACTAACAATTAAGCAACCATTTAGTCAGAATTTCAAAACCAATAAAAACTGTCACTGAGATAATTTAACAGAATGTTTTTAAAGTTTTAAAATTTAAAGAAATAGTTTTTAGGCCTTGTTAGTATTTTTCAGAATATACTGTACAACCAGGATCTATGATATGTCTTAGACCGCATAATGTCACTGCATGAAAAGACATTTAAAAAAAAAAGAATGCTTTGAAAGATAATGAAGCAATGTGGGAATGATGAATTCTGCTCCATTATTTATATAATCTAGGTCCAACATTGCATTAAGAACATAGATTAGATACTAAACTTCTGATTTTGTTTAATTTTGAGAAATTAAATGAAAAAAACTTCTTGTACCTTACACATTTCTGAAATTAATGATAAATTCGAACCTTCATATATTTAAAAAATTTTATGATGCAAATTGGCAAATTGCTTATGCTGATAATTATTTTACTTCATACTTAAGGTATTCGTAGATTTAGCCAGCATGGACCATATTTTAAACAAGTATTACAATAATTTTATATGGGCACTGTGTCTCTTATCCCTTTATCCATTAGTTTATTTTAGATAAATAATTAAATTATCCATATCCGCTTCCTATTTCAAATTGATATTACTCAAGATAATGCAGTGCTCTCGAAGTTTAAATTGCAGAAAGAATATTGACAACTGGGCACAGTCTTTTTGAAATGGTCTTTTTTGAGACTAGCTATGGTATTTTATTCTGATTGTGCTCACTGAATACCAAAGGAGTTTATCCTATTAGGATGTGTGTAAATCAAGAACAATTTTCTTTTGGCATTATCATTTGAGGCAAGTAGAATCCTCATTGTGTAAAATGTATCTTTGATTTAAAATGTAGAAGCATAGGTTAATTAAAATGCATACTTTTTTTAGAATTTGAACAAATTCTAAAAAACAAAACTAAATACTCCAATCTACCATCAATTAATGGGAAGTCCTATCATTGCTTGGAACATTAAGATTTAAGAATGTGTTAACCAAAGAGTAACAGTGACAAAAACAAAATGAAACAAAGGAGCAACAATAATATGTCTGTATGATTCTTTAGAGAGGTAAAGTGAAGAAACACACCAGGAGATTAATTAGTCACTTCAGTGGAATGACAATGGAAGGTGTTTACATTTTTTTCCCCTTAAGACAGCTTTGCTTGTTTCCGTAGAACCAAATTTATCTAAAAGGTAATTTTGACACTACAACAAAAACTTAATGATGTACTATATGCTGGCTAACTGAACATAATAAAAAATAAAAATAAAATAATCTGTCTTTTTCTATAAGTCAGATGTTCAGATATTATAGTGTAATCCATAATTTTAGCTACAGTTTCAACACTTCCATTTTTGTATAATAGAAAATTTATGTAAAAATGATGTCAGTGGAATTTTAGATTATTTATTCTCCCTGTTCCTCTTTTGAATGTGAAATATGCCTTGCAACTATATACACATCATTGTATTTAGATTTATCTCATTCTTTTTTAAGGTTAATATTTATATCCCATTACATGAATATTGTTTCTTTATGTAAACAATATTTTGTTGTTGAACACAGTTTGCTCCCACATTTTTTGATATTACGCACAATGTGCAATGAACATCTTCCCACTTACAAATGAACTTGCTTTTGTAATAATATCCCTATAATGAATTTAAGCAAAATTATGCACTTTAAAGGTTTACCAATGGCAAATTACCCTCCAAAATATCACCTTAATTATACTCCTCTAAGTTTTACCATACTGCTATCAAACTTTAAAAAGATGGGCACCTGGGTGGCTCAGTTGGTTAAGCGACTGCCTTTAGCTCAGGTCATGATCCCGGGGTCCTGGGATCGAGTACCACATTGGGCTCCACCTTTTCTGCAGGGAGCCTGCTTCTCCCTCTCCTTCTGCCTGCCACTCCCCCTGCTTGTGTCCTCTCTCTGTCAAGTAAGTAAATAAAAACAAAATCTTAAAAAAAAATAAAATAAAAAATAAAAAGGGTTTGTTTTTGCCTACCATTAGTTACTAATAAATGCAGTATGCTTTCTGATGCTTACTTTCAATTTATTTTTCACTGTTTATGAAACTTTTTGATATTTGTATCTGTAGTTTTAAAAACTGAGTTGTTGATCTTTCTTACTGATTATTGTTATGTTTATAAATTATTCTTTTGTCATATCTGGTCGCAGTTTTTGTTTTAGAAGAATTTTCTATTATTATTTGTATTAATACCAATTAATCACTTACCTTATGGCTTCTGCATTTTGGTCACATTTTGAAATCATTGGTGGCACCTTCCATTTTCCAGATTTTTGAGGGGACAAAATACACTTCTGTAGAATGTAGCAAGAGTGTAAATTGTTCCGTTCCCCTTTTCAACAAGACTGTAAGTTAGATATCAATGTATGCTATAGGAATCATAACACTTGGTTATAAAATGCTTAGATCATCATTCCAAAGTCCCCCATACTAACTTAAAGGTGACATATTATTTTTACATAGAATAGAGAAAGCAAAGTATCTTCATCTTTAGTCTCTTTCCATACAGTGTGTGTAAATATATATATTTACATATTAATATGTATAAATATAAAACATAAATATATAAAACATATATAACATTTATATAAAACATATAAAATATATAAATATTAAACATATAAAACATATAATATATTTTACATATTATATGTATTTACATGCATATTAGAGATAATATGACAACACCCCTTAACTTACCAGCTGTTTTCCCTTAGAAGCCGAAGTGTTGAGTGTGTTTCTTATTAGAAGAGTTAGGTCCTTGCGTGTTTCCTCATCAATCTTGCCATCACTAGCAACACAACTTTCATTGTTTTTACTCATTTTACCAGAAATACATCTTAAATTTTAGTTTAAAATATCTTACAGACCTTAGGGGCACCTGGGTGGCTCAGTTGGTTAAGCGTCTGCTTTCAGCTCAGGTCATGATCCCAGGGTCCTGGGGTCAAACCCCATGTCAGGCTACCTGCTCAGTGGGAGCCTGCTTCTCCCTCTCCTCCCCACTTGTGCTCTCTCTCACTATCTGTCACTATCCGTCTCTCTCAAATAAGTAAATAAAATCTTTTAAAAAAATATCTTACAGACTTTAAATAGTATAGAGACTTCTGGCTATATTTGTCTTTTGTTAAAATTAACATATAAAAAGCATTAGGTATTTATTGGGTTTATTGTAAGAATTTCTGAGTAACTGTCTTCCTTCCATAGTAATATAGAAAAAGTGACCTTAAAAAATTTGTATACTAATTTTGTTTCATATACATTTAAATATTTAAATCAAGCCAGCACACTTTCTTTTTAAACCTGATTTTTTCCACATAAAATTATGTAAACTGTCTTGCTGCCACCTTAAGCAAATCTGCTTTTCTTGCTATGTATTTGAATAACAATTTATGCGAACGATGACCTTACATTTAATTTTTCACTTCCTAATTTATAGCAGTCCTGACTTCACACCTCCATGTCATTGATCATTTTCTTACCTGCATATTCATGTTCTTTTTTTCATGATTTTTTTAATATGATAAAAATTTTTCACTTTTGTCTGGGCAAATAAATGAGTTGCGAAGGTTATGCATATTTTTTTCAATTTTAAAAAATCTCATTTATCTTAATAGCTCATTTGTGTATTTTTTTTCTAAGTTTTCTTTCTCATTTTGTCCCAAGGTTTCTCTCCCATTTCGTCCCACAGATACAATGTTATATTATGTAATACAATCTGAGTTGAGCTCCATGGTAGCAATCTTTATACTGAGCTGAAATTACTTGTTCATGGAGCTCTCTCCTTCACCCATTTAGATACCAAGTATCTCAAGAGTAAAAAAAACCAAACAAACCATAACATGTTTCATGAAATGTAATGAATTTTTGTTGGATATAAGATCAGTTCTATTAGTTAATTTCTTTTGGTTTTAAATAAGAGGAAACAGTTCTATATTGCTTTAATTAAAAAAAATAAGTAAATGAATAAAAGTGAAAGAGCAGTAGCAAAGGCACCAATAAATACAATGGAAAAATCTGGGAATAACTGAAAGACTCCTGAGGCCTGACTGATGAAGCAAACCTGAAAAGACCAGGAAATAGGCCTGTTCTGAGCATATCAGATAAATTCATCAAGATTCCTTTCTAAAGGCCAGTCATAAAGTGATATGAATCCAGGCTCTTAATGTCTTGAATTAATATTCTACTTTAATGCAGAGGAAAAAAACAATGATAGTCATGGTGCAGTATAAATTTCTCCTTTTAAATTGTCTATATCTCTATTTTATCCATATAGTTGGGAAATAGTGGCTAGAGGCACTTTCTGGTATATTAAGAGTGATTCCCAGAGAAGATGAATTTGGAATTAAATAAGCAGCCAAACCAAGATGTGTTTAACACATTTGGATTCCAGGGGATTCCAGTGTTTGCTTTGAAGATTATTAATTATAATATTAATCATAATATATTGAGACCATAGTCTGTGCCAGAAGATAGGTTGGATACAATATCCTCTTAAATCCTCAAAGCCACCCTGCAAGGTAGGTAAGATTATAATAATCCCCATTTTATAGGTAATGAATCTAAGGCTTAGATGATTTCATCAGCATTGTTCTAATATTTTCCCATGTGCATATCTTCGCCTCTGTTGTCACAATTATATTGAAAAGTTGCACTTTTATTATGTATTGGATTTGGTCATCTTTCAGTAATATCATTGTGTGGTGAATGATTAAAGAACTGACAAAATTTATTGAAAATGAAGACATGAAAAAAATTAAAGTCTATTCTTATTCCTAATAGTGGAAAGATGTACAAACTTGCTTTGGCAATAATTTTAATGATGAGATAAGAGAATATAATCCTATATTCAGTAAGAATCGATGTATCATTATTTTATCTATATCTATGTGGGCGAGGCAGATTTTTCTCTCCACTCTCTTAGGGTTTTTCAGGTGTGCCTGAGAATTAAATTAACATACAATGGATTGACTGGACAAAAGCATTCAGATTTATGTAAGTTTTACATGACATGGGAGCCCTCATAAGAGATGAAGCTTCAAAGAAAAGGTGGAACCTACAGTGCTTGTATAGTAGGTCAAACATAGAGAGGCGATCGTCGCTCTGGGTGGAATTTTCTGTCTTTACTTCTTGTCCTCTATGGTAAGAATGTTAACTTTCCTTCTGGTACAGGGAGGACATCTTTCACATGGGAATTTCATTTCCTGCTTTTAAGAAAAGGAAGGTCAGAGTGTTTTTTATGCAATTGCTATTTTTAAAGTGCCTTTAACTCAAAATAATCTTAACTCCAAAGTGGCATTATTTGGGGTGGCATATTCTGTCACCCTTCATTTATACCTATACTTATGTTTATATCTATGCCCATGCTTATACATATGTCTGATTTAACATCTGTGTATCTATCTATCATCTATCTATCATCTATATATCTGTCAACCTCTGTAATTGTATCTGCTTATAATTTACCACAAAACAATAAAACTAACTTCATACTTTTTTTCTTGCATCAAATTTTTCCAAAATAATAAAATTAATAATAACAACAGGGAAAAGCTTAAAGAACTTTGGGCTAAGATTATCATAAAGCAAAAATTTTATATCAATCTCTGTTGCTTTTATGTATGATAATATTAAAAATTTTATATCAGGGGCACCTGGGTGGCTCAGTCCATTAAGCGTCTACCTTCAAGCCTTGGGTCGGGGTCCCTGCCGAGCGGGGAGCCTGCTTCTCCCTATCCGTCTGTCCCTCCATCCCCCGACTCATGCTCACTCTCTCCCTCTCTCTTTCTCTGCTCTCTCAAATAAATAAAATCTTTAAAAATTTTTTATATAAATTTCTGTTGCTTTCACATATGATAATGATAGGCATATGTTAGCAATAAGTCTGTGCCCAAAATTCAATATTATCAAAAAATATTTTAAATTCTGTTTCTTAGAAAAAAGACCGTGTGTGTGTGCATGTGCATGCATGAGCATGCACACACATGTTCGCTTTTCTTTAATCTAGTAAATGCAGAATGACATTTTTTTTTAAATCTTAAACTAATGCTTAAAAGAATAATAAACCAGTATGAAATAATGGACGAAAAGCCCAGTCTCCAGAAAGTTCTTTTTGCATGTACTATTTGTTTTCTGTATTATTATCTATTTTTTTGTTTCTTATAGTAATAATGTGACTTGGATAGAAATAAGTCTTACAGAGTTACAGTGAAAAATAATTTTCTTTTAAAGACCCATGCTTTAAAAGGCAAAGATATGCCTTGGTCAAAAGTTGTGTGGGTTGGCCTCATTGCGAGTTTGTGTGAATAAATTTTTCAACTGCTGCTAAATCTTCCTTTTGTTGATGGTCTACTGACACTTTATTACATAAATACTTAGCTTTAAGCTCTAATTTCCATTTAGGCAGCATATCAACATTGCCATTATGTGGAGTTTGGGCATACTAGTTCTTTCAATTTGTGTGCCTACTGCTTCTTACCTATTATATTCTATACTTCCAGATTGTGAGTTCATGCTTAAAGTAATTTTTTAAGTGGAAATACTGAAAGTCCTGGGTTGAGAGTGTGTCCCTATAGACCCGGTCTATGTTTGTACAGTACTCTAAGAGTCTTACTGCTCTGTAACCAATTCGGCAGGTGGTGGGAGAAGAGTGGACTTATTGTTTGGGGGATTTCTGGAACATGTTTAGTATAAATTCCAACCTTAGACACCTATGATACTCAGTTTAGTAGTTATGAATTCTAAGAATGAATTAAGTTTCTACCCATGCATCTAGCAAAAACAGTGAATGCTCTTTGTGCCACTGGGCAGATTTTTTCCTCAAATATAACTTTTCTTTTAAGGTGCAACTTGATTTAAGGGTAATAGTCCCAAATCTCCACTAATATTTTGTCTTCTTTTTCCATAAGAAACTGTACAAGTGCATACCATATATACTTCCTTACATATACTCTATTTCCATAAGAGTATATAAGGTATGTATATATGTAAGATATATATACTACATAGATTATAATTCTGTTTGTTTTAGTAAATGTTGGGGTTTAGTAAAATTTTTTTAAAAAGCAAATAATACATCATTATAACTTTTTTATATGAATATTGCAATTTGCATAAAAAATGACTTATTGATAATGTGTAATGTATGTAGAAATATATATATATATTAAAACTCACTATAAAAAAAACTCACTATAATCCCATTCCCCAAGGTTTGTGATAGCTCAGAATTCTTCCCTTGATTTCTCTGAGTTCCGTGACATCATCACCATGTGTTTTCTGCTTCCATACTCAGCAACAAGGTAGCAATCCAGTGCAAATTGCACTCCTTCATCAGTTCCCACAGACAATCCATTCAAACTGAGCACTTCTTTAAATTGACTTCACCAAAGATTTTGCCTTTCCTGGCAAAGATCCAAATGTCTGAGTGGACAAGCTCCCAGTCACCTTGCAGGTCTCACTATCCTACTTCTTCCTTCATTCTCTCCAAGTTAGAGCACATCCTCATCACCCACCACACACTTTTCTCCACCTAAGAATTCTTTTCACCTAGGTCTCATACAGGATAAGTTTGCATGTCCAAATGCTTTCCAGGATATCTTGCAAACAAATGCAGATTCTTAAGAGGAATTCTTTTGGCAAATATTGATGGGAAACGATTTTCGCACTTTCGGCAAGTGTGGGTACAGCTATTTTTTTCTTTTCTCTCTTTTTCTTCTTCAGAGGAGCAAAGAAAGGAAAACTCAATAAGATGAAGGTCATCATGGGTAGTAAATTTCACTTTGCGTCAATAATATATTTCACTAAGTGGTATTGTTCAAAGGCTAATGTAATCCTTGCTTCCTTTGATGCCTGATCCGTCTCTACTGGTGATACTGGCAATGTTTTTGGATAGTGAAAGTATCTTTGTTAGGAGAATATTACTCTCAGGCACCATAGTAGACAAATGAAGGAGGCCTTTCCCCATTAGCATGTGGACTGCCAACTCGGAAAGCTGTTGCAAATATGCAAATAGTCAGGCTAGTAAATCCCCCAATCCAAATTTGTGCTGGTGCAACATGGTGGGTTAACATTTGCTCTAACTGTATTGCTAGACATGCAAGAATGGAAAGCAATTTGAGTCAACAACCTTCTAGGATAATTTTGTATATGAAGGAGATGTACAACCCATTTCTGGCTTCCCCGTTTAGGATTCTATTTTAATTTTGGGTGGGACACGTTTGTTGCAAAATTCATTATGTTTATTTAGAGACATACTCTGTTTTTAAAATACATAATCTTCATTTATCTTGAAATGATGTCTTAAAAGAGTGATGCTAACAGAATAAATAGAAGTTGCTTCAGCCATTGTTTTATAGGCATGGCTTTCTTAGAATTGTGTTCCTTTTCTGGAGGTCCATATAACTAAATGCTTTTTATCTGAAACAGTAAGAAAATAAGGCCTTGGAAATTGTAGTTTCTTTATCAACAATGTCATGTATTTTACGAAACCCAATAGAAAAATAAATATGTCCTACCGTGATCCTCTGATTTTTTTTTTTTTTTAAGAAGTGGTTAGGTTGTATTTGCATTTTATATTCTGAGCCAAATGTTACCGCTTGTGGCCAAAGAGTGTCCTCTGAAAGGTGTCATTGTCAGAGAAAATTAATTCATGGCTCACACTCTGCGCCGTCAGCATCAATTGTTATCTTTCTCTTCCTCCTTGTCATTCAGATTAATAACATAAGTGGCGCTATATGCTTACAGCTTTCTTCCCCTTGTCATTTGACTCAGGATCTCCTCTGCACAAGTAATTTTTCTTTGGCAAATTTAAATGTACTGCAATGTGTCTGTGTTTAGTTAAAAGTGCTGTACGATCATTTCTCTTCTGACTGCTCTTATTAAAACTAACTTAATAGACCTCCTTCTGTTGTAGGTTTTTATTTCCTAAACACTTCATTGCAGAGTAAATTTGAGGTCTTACAACCATTTTTGGTTATAGTCTGGGACTAACATTATTTTAACGTTGTTTATGACGCCTCTTAAAATGAGCTTTTTATTAAAACTATTAAATCACTAACAAATACACAGTATAGTCACTTTTCTTAAGTCTCATGGTTATGTGATTCTTGCCAGCTATTTGTGCAAATCATCCACACAATTTGATTTATGCATAAATACAGTGAAAGTGGTAAATTATTCTATATTCAAACAAAAATGTAATCAAAGATGTGTAACGTTTAAATGTATAGGTTTTATGTTCAAAAGAAATTAAGTGCATATTCTACTGAGCAAAGACCAGAAACTTTGGAATCATTTTCATTTATAAACCAGGAAGCTAAGCTATCAAAGCAAGACAGATCATTTTTGGAAGATTTACAGGTTAGACTTGGATTTTGAAGATGCTTATACAAGTTTTAATGCAAAAAAAGCAAAACCTGCAATAGGTATTGCACATTTTTATTGTTGGAAGATCTCGGTTTGAACCAGGTCACTGCCACCAGGCTTTTAAGTTCATGCTATGGCCGCTATTGCTGCAATCTGGAAGTCACCAGACATCTCCTACAACCACTCAGGGTTCAGGATACTGTAGGAAACTGTTGCTCCTTTCAGAGCTGCCCTGCACCGTTAAGCTTGTTCTTGCACATTGAAACACAGAAGCTTTCTGTTCTACAAACTTTCTGTTCTTAGGGGTGAATAGATCCTGCCTTCCCAATCTGGCATGGGCTCATTTCCCTGGAACAACCCAAATCACACATCAGACTTAAGTGGAAAGAGTCTGGGATTGTAGTTTTTAGCCCTTCAGTCCTTGCAGTACAGTGAGAGTGGGATGAAGGGGTGGGAATGAATGCTGAGTGTCCGTGACAATAACCAGAATAGCAAGTATTACTTGAGGTGTTGAAAGTGTCCACTTTGCAGCTTTAGAGATTGGGGATAGTGAGAGTTAGAGGATGTGTTCTTCAGCATTATAGTGACTTATGCTTCCAATTACCTGCCTCAACTTTATTTTCCCTAAAGAGGGAAATGAAAATTTGAACATCTAGGTTATATTATCAGGGTCCTGGAGAGAGGGAGATGGGATGTGTAATCTTTACAGCTTTGTATTGTGTCCTGGTGAGCCCCGAGAGCTCTGGGTTTCCCAAAGCAAGGGAGCATGCTAAGGGACTTGTTGATCCCGCACATACCCTCCTCTGTGACACCTGGGTGTGGCACAGACACCTATTGGTATTCACTCTTACTCCTTTGTAAACTCTCCACCTTTGTGTAGGCAGAATCTGTGACTTTCTTTTAACCAATAAAATACAGTTAGAAGTGATTAGATGTCATTCCAGTGATTATATAACATTACATGTCAAAGGTGATGGGATATCACTTCCGTGGTTATGTTACGTTATATACAATACCATCTTGCCAACTGATTGGCTCTCCCACCACCTCCTCCCTTCCTCCATTGCTGACTTTGAAGACTCAAGCTTCCATGAATTTTTCAGCTGCAGGAAAATGAATACTACCAATACCTTGTATGAGTGGGAATTGTACCCTTCTCCAGTCAAGCCTTCAGATAAGAACCCAGTCCTGAGTGACATCCTGCAGAAGACCCAGCCTAGCCACACCCAGAGTGGTGACCCACAGGTGCTGTGAGATAATAACTGTGGGATGTTTTAAAATTCTAAGTTTGTGGTGATTCGTCATATAGCAGTGTAAAACTAATTCAGGGGATATGGAGAATTGTAAATATAGTAGAAAAAGGGCAATTTCAGAAGAAAAAAGCTTCAGAAGAGCATATCATCTTAACATAGTAAATAAATTACAGTGAGTAAAAGACGCATTATGTAATACCCAAGTTTATGACATTTTTCTCCACAATCTCTTCTTAGGGCAAGATAGGGGTCAACTATTTTGACATCGGTGAAAGGGATGCTACCATGGTCTTTGCCCTTAAGGAAAGAACATAGAATCATTTGGGGGAGTACAGATCTAAGTGTGACTATTATCACAAAATATTAGGTCATTAGCATTGACTCGGTAATTGTTTACTTGTTACAAGTTAATTTAATGTTCAGTCTCATGAAGCATTTAATCTGTGATGATTGAAATTAAATAAAAATAATAACAGAATTATGGAAAATATGTACCATTAAAAGGTGCTAGTGCATCAGAAAATATTTTGGGGTATTGAAAATAATAACTGCCATGTGTTAAAACTATACTTACTTTCATAGTTCAATATTAATAATAAAAATGATGGTATCATCCCCATTTAAAGGATGAAGAAAGTGAAGTTAAGTAAACTGATTTTTCATTTTCTCCAATACAGGTTTAATATTTTCAATCTCAATTGCTCTCCAAATTATGCTTTGGAGTTTTATGAAGGAAACTTAATCAAATACATTTGGTCAACACTAGGTTAAACTGTTTCTGTTTGTGTGTTTGGTTGTGTGTTGTTGATGAAGTTGTCGAGTTATTTATTTGACTGTTTTACCTCCTACAAGGTTCTGTGAGCCTTGACTGTGCTGCAACAAGGGTAAGCTCTTGGAGTGCCTGGGTGGCTCAGATGTTAAGCGTCTGCCTTCGGCTCAGGTCATGATCTCAGGGTCCTGGGATCCAGCCCCGCATAGGGCTTCCCACTGAGTGGGATGTCTATTGTCTCCCTGTCCCTCTGCCCCTCCCTCTGCATGTGCACTCTCTCTCTCTTTGTCTTTCTCTAAAATAAGTAAATAAACCTTAAAAAAAAAGAAGGATAAGCTTTTGTGAAGATTAGATTCTCAAATTATTTGAGTACAGCAGGCATTGATCACAGAACACCTAATATTACATAGAGCCAGAATTCACCAAAAACACTTCTCATGAATCATTTGTCTAGATAAATGTATAACGACTAATTCTTTCCAAAATTTGTCAAAAAGCTTAATGATTTAAAAAATTGTATTATATCCTATTCGTCTAATTAAATGTAGAGGCAAGCAAGGAAGTTTTACTCTCATATACATCAAAACTATATGAAAACTACATTTTTATTTGGTTACATTTAATGAAGACCATTTATACAATGAAGATGTGAAATATGTTGCACATGTGTGAAAATTTCAGAATATTGATGGTAAAAATATAATGCAAGTTATTTTCCACATTTTCTATATATATGTAGAAAATCAATCTAAATATTCCTATAACAACAATATTCCTATAGTACAACAGTAAATTTATTTTAATTAAATTTGGGATTAAAAATAGAGCAATTCAATACAATATATTAGTTCAGCTATTAAGTAAAATATGCCTTGAATGGCATGATTCAACCCACAGTCTATACAAATATTTTAAATAACAAGTTGCAAAAAATAAAATAAAAAAACAAGTTGCATTATATCTTCATTTGCTTGATTAATGATTTTAGACTTTTCTGAGTTTTGGTATATTTGATATTTTATGCCTTAAATAAGAATTCAAGAATCAATAAATGTTTTACAGTATGGCTAACCAAAATTGAATATTACATCATGGTGTTTTGTGGAAAAAAGACTAAATATGAAGGAAAAAATCCACATAATGAAAAAGGTATAAAAGAACTAGATGAGGAATGGGTGGTCATTATAAATAGTTACAGAAAAATCAGATCAATTTTATAACTATAATTATGCCTGATCAACCCTAAAATTGAAGCACATATAAATTTTTTTTAGTTCTGTGTATTATTTTTCTTAGGTTTCATAATATATTGGTCAATCTGAGTTATTTTTAACAACAGTACCAACAGAAGTTAATCTCCATGCAGGCCATTGATAATTTTCATTTAAGTGTGCTTAATATTGAAGACATTTATCGGTGAGAGAAGTTTCCTTTGAGTGGAGCTGAGGAGCCAACAGGAAGTTTTGTTTTGTTTTTTACTAATCAAATATGTAGTTTTGCATATAATCCAGAGTTCCAGATTGGCATTTTAAGGAGGGCAGGCTATAGTTCCAGATTGGCATTTTAAGGAGGGCAGGCTATACAGAGTGCATTGACATTTTATTACAAAATTATGTCTTAGACATTGGCACTAACAATCTCTTAGGAATAGCTTAGTGTATGGGCTTTTAAAACAAAGTGAGAATTTTCAGATTCTGTGATGGGTAAAAGACAGTTTCAGTAGGAGGACCCACTGAATTCCCTTCAGATTGTCTCTTCCATTTCTATAAAATATTGGTCCCATTGAGAATATTTCTACGTCTGAGATCGGTGATCATTTTATTCGAATTAGATGCAATTCTTTAATTGCCCAGAGTTAAAACTCAGTTATCAACATAGTGAGCACATTAATGATTCTCTCTTTAGGAAGTTATAAATATTAACATAATACCAATAATAATAATAATTAATATTGCAATATAATAATAATAATATAATAGCAGTTATTATTATTTTAGCACATTAATACATATTTAACTATATATGATGTAAGAATATCTCCAATAGCATTGAATTAGTGAATTAATGATTTTCTGATACGAGTTTTCTTTTGAACCATTAATTTAAATTAAGACCATTTTGCATCTGAATGATACACTGAATGGCAGTGCGAACTCTTAAGACCGATTTCTTGTACTGTATCTCTCAGTTACATCTGTGTCATCTTCCATCCTTTCATTTTTGTGGGTTAGACCCATAGCTAATAGATTGGCCTGTGGTTAATGAAAAAGATTGTGATGAAAATTTCTGTGTAACCACAATAGACTCTGTATTGAGAATGTTGATTAAGAAACAATGAGGGAATCTGCTAAATAGTACTGGGGTATTAGGCAAAAGTAGCTGAGCTACATTAATAGTGATGTAACAAAATCATAATTAATAAGTAACTTCTAGGAGTGTCCTCTAGGGTGCCCTGAATTCAGTTACAATCTCTGTGAAACCACAACCATTGCCCTCAAGCTCCCGTGAGAGACGTGTCTATTTTTGGTAATAAATATCTTTTTTCTGTAGCTAGCATGATGCTTACCAAAAAATGAAGCAAAACCCACAGTAGAACAGTTTTAAATCTCACTATATCCAATTACTGTGTGACTCTTGTCAGCAATGCATGCTATGTTGTCCTTCCCGACTACCAAATTGGATGATACTAATTTTTAAAATTCTTCTCTGATATTTGCTTGAAAAAATAGAATACATTGAGAATTCATTGAGGAAAGATTTTAAGAATTGAACATTAAACATGGAGTTCCATAAGACACATTTGTAAGATCAAATTAGTGGAAGTCTAGTGCAGTTTACTTTGAAGTGAGTGCTTTGTCAGACATGCTTATCTGTTATCTCTTCGCGCAGCCATTGTCAAACAGTCCGTATTTTGGTCACCGTATTATTGCAAAAGGGAAAACATCCAATTAACATTCCAAGGAAATGTTTTTACTGCTGCCAAGATCTAACACTAATGTATAAAACTGAAAATAATTTTTCAAGATTGTTCTAAGTCATTCTGTCTCTGAAGAGGACAGCAATCACTTTGCCATATATTAATTTGCTAATTTCAGTTTCTCCTACTACTCATAGTCATTATAATTTACTATTCTGGTGAAGCTGATTAGGTTAGGTGGCTCAGAGCCAGCAAGCTCTATGAGTTCCAATTTCTCCTAGTCTCAGTTTGACTCCTCAGAAGTTAAGTGGAGAGACCTGATGTGTGTACTCTAATGGTGCATTCAGAAAATGGTACTTCGAGAAAATCAACCAGTCTACCGCACTGCATTTTTAAATTTATTCTGCTATCCCTTCTCTTTAATAGTTAAGAATTAGACTTGTATAAAATGGAATCCTTGTCTGACAATCAGTACAGTGACGTTTCAACAATCCATCAACCAAATCTCATGATACTGCTCATCATGATCTATATATATTACAATTTAGCAAATGTAACAGGCTGTGAACAGAGGATGTCCAGCAAAATACATTATTTCTTCATAATGCATTAGGAGATTTATATCAGATAATGTATGCACAACATTTTGAAAAGTGCTTATTTAGTAAGTATATAATAAATGTTTATTCTTATTTTGTATTTACCAATATTCATCTTTGTTATTACTTAAGTTGAACTCAGTGAAGAAAGATATTTTGTTCAAATAAAAAAAGTTATTTTTATCACTGTATAGACATTTACTACTACTCCATGAAATAAGAGCTTTCCATATAAACCATCTATTTTTATCTCCTCACTAAATATTGTACAGATAAAAAATGTGATCTCACATGGGATTTGAATTCAGGCAAATTGGCATTGCACCCTGCTCTGCTACAAAGAAACTGTGACTTTGAACCAGCCATCTAATTTCACTGAGCCTCACATCCAAACTCAGAACAAAAGTAGTAAATATTAAGAGGATTATTATAAAGATTCAATAAAATGAAAGAATGTAAACAAGGTCCTGAGCACATTGGCTCTCACGGTAAAGGCTCCATAAGAATTTTCTTCCCCCAGATGCTCACTTGACGTGTTCTCTTAAAAATCCCTCCAGTGTACTTCATCTCCTTCCCTTGCTGTATTTTTCTCCATAGGTCTTACAACTTACTGACATACTAGATATGTTCATTGTAACCGAGTTTGTTTTCTGTTTCCTCCCAATAGTACATGAGATTTATGGGGGCAACTGTTCTGTACCATGATCTTTGCTGTGTGCCTACCACCTAGGACAGTGTCTAAACATAACAGATATTGAATAAATAGTTCTTGACTCAGTGGGTAATATTTCCTTTTTTAAAAGATTTGTTTATTTATTTCAGAGACAGAAAGTGTGTGATGGGGGGAGGGGCAGAGGGAGAGAGAGAGTCTCTGGCAGCCTCCCCACTGAGCGAGGAGCCTGATGCAGGGCACAATCCCATGACCCTGAGATCAGGACCTGAGCCGAAATCAAGAGCCAGGTGCTTAAGCAATGGAGCCACCTATACTCCCCAGTGGGAAATATTTCTGAATATTATTATTATTAAAAAATTGTTGGATGAATTTTATTTATGTGCTTACCATTCTCAGTCATCCAAATTGACTAAATGTCTAATCCAAAATACCAGTCCTCTTTTTAGACAAAAAAGGATTAAATAATTACAAATTTTCCTAGTGATGTAGGAGTTAATATAGTATATGAGTTATGATTTTTAAAATTCTTTGTGTAAATAATAAATGCCTAAATTCTATTTGCCTTTATTTGAGTTTTGGATAGACTAAAGGATACTAATTGTAGTATATAACAGCAAATATCCATGCATACTAAATTCATTCAAGCCTTTCTTGCAGGTACTGAAGATCTAGCAGGGGCAAAAAAATTCTGTCTCCGTGCAGAGTTCAGAGTTTTATATAGGGAGACGCACAATAAACAAGTTAAAATACAGAAGAATTAAAACAAATAAATACAAAAGAAAAATTCAGGGAGTTAGTAGTGATGGTAAATGAAACAGTTAAGGCAGTGGACACTGATAAGCCACTTTTTACGTGGGTTGTTCTGGATAGGTCTCTCTGAAGGGGTGACATATGAGCCGAATCCAGAGTAAAATGACAGTGTTATCTCTGTGAATAATTAGTGGAAATGCTTTCTGGATAGAGGGAAGCATTCCTTAGAGATTCTAAGGAAAAAAGCAAAGCAGAACAGTTGAGAACATTAATAAAATTATTTTGGTTATAACTGAGAAAAATAAAGTTCAAAAACTTGGATTTTTAGGCATTGGGAACAATTTCAATCTTATTTTGAGTACAGTAGGAAGTCAGTGAACATTTTAGTTCAAGAAATGAAGTCGTGTTCATTTGTTAAGAGTATAGATTTTAGGAAACAAGGGTAAAAACAGAAAGACTAGCAGGAAAGCTACTGCAGTAGTTTAGGTGACAGATGACCGGAGCTCTCTGACTTAGATTGTACTGATAGTGACAGGTGATGCGAAGTCCTTTGATTTGAGATAGATTTAAAGGTAGAGTTGAAAGGAGTTACAAATGAATTGGTTGTGAGCATGAGAAAAGTAAAGGAATGGTGAGAATCCCCAAGGCTTTTAAGCCAAGCCATTCTAAGAAGAGTGTCATAACAGAAGATTAAAGAATGAATATGTGTGTAGTGGTCAGGAGCAGTGGTAGTTGAAATCCAAGAGCTCTTTTTGGACATAGTAAATTTGATAAGCTTTTTAAAATTTCCAAGGGAGATGTCAAGTATTCGGGTGAATATATTATTCTGCGTCCAGAAAAGAGATGGGGGCTAAAGGTTAACGTTTTGGGAGTCACTAGGAGAGAGACATGATTAAAGCTGTGGAAGTGAATGATATCACCTAGGAAGTGAGTGTAAATAGAAAAGGCAAAAGATCTAAAGACTGTGCCTCAGGCTATGGCAACATGTATACTTTAGGAAGAAAAGGAGAGACCAGCAAAGGAAACCGAAAAAGAAAGGCTAAAGTGACGGTGGCAAGACCGGGGTATGTGTTCTGTAAACTCAGTGCTGGAAGTATTTCACGAAATAGGAACTAATCCAGTTCCTCATACTGGTGAGAGATTACATTACATAGTGACTAAAAAAAATGCTTGAAATTTTAAAATTTAGGTCAGCATAATAGAAGGAATAAACATTTAATTGGAGTAGGTTAATAAAGGATCATGTGTGATTAAGTATAGACAGTGATTATAGAATTACAGACTTTTTTTTTTGTCTATTTTGCTGGGAAGATGTGTAGAC